>NW_025936122.1:0-388 GCF_000764305.2 Hyalella azteca | reverse complement strand
TTTCGTCCTAGAAAATTTCACCGTCGTTCGCAGCGACAATCGTTGTCTGTCATCGGCCAACATGAAAATGTTGTCAGTCATTTCCCAACATGAAAATGTTGTCTGTCATCGCCCAACATGGAAATGTTGTATGTCATTTCCCAACATGAAAAGGTTGTCTGTCATCGTCCAACATGGAAATGTTGTATGTCATTTCCCAACATGGAAATGTTGTCTGTCATCGCCCATCATGGAAATGATGTCTATCGTTTCCCAACATGGAAATGTTGTCAGTCATTTCCCAACATGAAAATGTTGTCTGTCATCGCCCAACATGGAAATGTTGTCTGTCATTTCCCAACATGTAAATTCTGTCTGTCATTTCCCAACATGGAAATGTTGTCTGTCA
>NW_025936121.1:0-834 GCF_000764305.2 Hyalella azteca | reverse complement strand
CAGCACTGAACTCATATTCGGTCAGTTTGGAAATGTAAAGAAAACGTGAACTTTTTCCTAATAAATAAACCTACTCTTACTGATTTAAAAATCACATTTTTATTTTTAGATTTAAATTTCGCCTTCATTTATCGATGTCACAGATAAAACATTTATGGCGCCAGGCTTCAAACACACAAACTTTAAAAAAAATCTAGATAAAATATTTCAAGCCATGTATAGGGGTCAAGGTTCCAAATCATGAGTTTAAACGTTGAATAGATTTATGAGATTGTGCGTGAAGTTTGAACAAATAATTGAAGTATTAAATTCAAGGAGAAACCCAAGTGGCCTCGACCATTAGAACTCATTGTGTACATATAATAGTAGTAAAGCGGTGTCAGCGTTGATCAAGCCGTTAGACCTGTAGCCGATTCTGAACGCAGAACATTTATAGTTTGTTGCGGGTCTCGAACACGCTGGTCACTGCTATAATTTTGCATTACTTTCAACCACCCCAAGGCTCCTCGCCGATTTGACCAGAACTGTCACTGGAAGCTGGGATCGAACCCACAGCTCACAGCTCCATTCCCGGTACTGTTACTGTTGACCACCCTGCCTTCTCACGTTATAAAATTAAATGGTTTAAGCAAACATAGCAATCATGGTATGATCGAGCAGTAGGTTGCTAATTAACGGCAAGATTTGTTAAAATGATCATACGAACGGTAATGTAAGGACTATTGCTGGAGTGTAACCAAACAGCATACACTTGAATACATGGTTGAAAAGGTTGACCCACGAGAAGTTCCATCTTTCAGTTCAGCTTTATTGTTACGTCACGTAGATCGAGAA
>NW_025936120.1:0-5817 GCF_000764305.2 Hyalella azteca | reverse complement strand
TTTATGCGAGGCCAAATAAAGCGAGAGCGCACTTGCCTTAGCGAGGATCGCTCTCCGGGGTGAGATACATTGTGAATTTGCTCGAAGATTTTGCGGCGCATGCTTGCGGGGACGTACGGTTTTGCTGTTTTACCATCCAATTCGCATACTATGCCATCTCGATGAACCAGGGTTAAGGATGTTGTAGTCTTGCCTGTTAGTATAGCTTGGAGTTTTTCATCCTTTTCTTGTTCGAGTGCCAGGTTAGCTTCATCTTCATGAACGAAGAGTACGGAAATGGAGGGTCGTCGGTTTCAGAAACAGGATCTTCTGGCAGACTGCGTGAAAGAGCATCGGCGACTACGTTGCTGTCGCCGGAGATGTGACTGATTCGCGAGGTGAAGGAGCTGATGAATTGCAGTTGACGAACTTCTCTCGGGTTATCCCTCTGTGAAGGGTTCTCGACGGCACCGATGAGTGGTTTGTGATCAGTAATTATGAAGAAGTCGACACCTTTAATTAAATACTTGAATTGCTTCAGCGCGAGATAGATGGCAAGTAGTTCTTTGCCAAAGACTGAATAATTCTTTTGAGCTGAGGAGAGAGAACGACTGAAGAAAGATATCGGCATAGTCACTCTGTTGACTGTTTGTGGGAGGACTGCTGCCACAGCAGTGTTGGATGCGTCGCAGGCGGTGCACATTTCCGTGCCTGGAACTGGGTGCGACAGCATCGTTGCTTCAGTCAGTAGTATCTTGGAGCGTTCGAAGGATTCGATTTCTGCGGATGTCCAGGATAGTGTTGGGTTTTTCTTGGTGCTTGCAATACCTGCCAATTTTGCATAAAGAGGAGCAAGCGTTGACGCGGCGCGAGGTAGGAAACGCCTGTAGAAGTTTAGCATACCTAAGAAACGCCGAAGGCC
Organism: Hyalella azteca; assembly: GCF_000764305.2. Lineage (NCBI taxonomy): Eukaryota > Metazoa > Arthropoda > Malacostraca > Amphipoda > Hyalellidae > Hyalella > Hyalella azteca. The sequence goes on along the minus strand of NW_025936120.1, from coordinate 4,916 downwards.
TTTGACCTTCTCAGGTCACTGAAAATCCTGGCTTGCCTACACTTTCTCTGGCAAGGGAGCAATTCCTTCGCTTGTGATACGATGTCCCAGGAAGTCGAGTTATGACGCGCCTAGTTCGCATTTTAGCAAGTTGATGTTCAGACCGTGGTGAGTGAGACGCGTGAATAAGGCACGCATATCTTCTAGATGCTGTTCATCGTCGTCTGATGCTATCAGGATGTCGTCAATGTAGTTGAAGAAGGTGACTGGCCGGGATTTTCCTCCTGGTAGTGGCACTGATAAGTTGCGAAGAGCTTCATCCAAGAAAGGCTGAAAGGTTTGACTGGCAGAGCAGGGTCCGAAGTTCATCTTGAGGAATTCATTTGAACCAAATGGTGTTACTACCGTCGTTTTTGGAATGCCATCGGGGTGAATTGGCACATGTAAGAAGGCAGATTTAAGGTCTATACGCGCGAACACTTTCTTACCCTCAAGCTGTGAAATCTGTAAGGAAAGGTAAGGTATAGGTGTCAGGCTTAGTTATTTTGTTGAGCGCACGATAGTCGCCCACTGGCCTCCATGAGTTATCTTTCTTGGGGACCATATGTAAGGGAGAACCCCATTCACTACGGCTAGGGCGAATTATCCCATCGGTTAACATTTGTTTTATCGCATCCCGTGCTGGCTTGAGTAACGCAGCGCTTAGCGGACGGGCCCTAGCGCGACAGGGATGACCTGTATTTGCCTAGTTGGTATACGGTGCTGACAAGTACTTAGTGGCAATGGTTTGTATGAGGGAGACGTGGGTTCGGGATATTCGTGGATTAGCTTCAACAGGGATTGGTTGCTACAGCTAAAAACGTTGCCTATGCGGCTTGCGTCAGAGCATGCTAGAGTGTCAACGTTGACGGATAGCTGAGTCGTGTTATCAATGATCTTACGCTTCCCTACGTTAACAGTTAGGTTGTAAAACGATAGAAAATCCACGCCTAGAATAGCGTATTTTACGTCAGCAATAATGAAGGACCACGTGAACTCACGTCGCAGGTTGGGATTGAGTGACCGAAGTTTCTCGCCGTAGACTAGAATCGGCGAGCCATTCGCTGCTTTGAGATTGCAAAAACGACCATGCTTTTGAGATTGCAAACGACGGCCGAATTACACTAATGGCAGCGCCTGTATCTATAAGAAATGACGTTTTTGAGTTTGTATCCGAGATGTAGAGTAGACGGTTTATGTGGGGCTTGGACTTATCCGAAGCATTGCTGCCCCATGCAACGCATGCTGTTCGTTTCCCGATTGATTGTTACGCGCCTCACTGACCCAATTGCAGGGTTGTTGACAACGGTTTGCCTTTTTTCCGAAATTTTTGTGGTAATAACAGTGGCTTGAGTCGTTCCCCCGTTGTTTTGCTTGTGCTTTTTGAGCGATAATTGTTATTGTGTCCCGAATTGCTACTCAGTTGAATTTGCAAGGTTTTTACTTGCTGCTGCAATTGCGTGATAGCTGTAGTGAAGGTATGCGTTAACGTGTTCAGAGCTTTGCTCATTTCACGCAGCGACTCAGCAGCTCCCTGACTTTGGGCCATATTGTGCTTTAAGTCTATTTGCAGAGCATTTATCGATGTTATTATATCTGAACACGGTAGTGCTTGCGCTCTAAGCTGCTGCTGCTGCTGATGGCTTGAAGCTATGTAGGGAGGGGCGGTTGGATCGAGTTTTTGACTAACGGTTAAAATAGATTCGTTGCCTATCGCAATATGAATTTTATCTGCCGTATCGGCCAGATAGTCTAATGACTGGTCAGTCATATGTGCGATTATAGCGCGCATGAATGAAGGGATACGCTCTAGGAATATTGACCTAAGCAAGGGAGAATCATTGTCTAGCAACGTGCCTGAAACATTGCGGAGATGACGCAGATATTGGGAGGGAGTTCTATCGCCCATTGGCGTGTGATTTAGGAGTGATTTTATACGTATACTCTCCGGCACATCCGTTAATTTAATCAAATTGCCTCGCAACAACTCAAATTTACCATCTACGTTAGGCTCATTTACCATCAAGTTAGTTAAGTCGGCTTGTAGGTTGGGAGGGAATAGTGCTGAAAGTAACAGGTAACACTTCTGGTCTACGTCAGTAACGAAATACGCATTGAACGCGTAGCTACACAGCTTTATCCATTGAGCTACGTACGCTCCAACGAGTTCACGGACGAGTTCACGAGTTCACGAACGCTCCAACTCTGAACTCGGCACAGTGGGCGTGACCGTGGATGCACGAGAATATTGAGGTATGAACTACACTAATAATTGTGCATGGCTTTTAATAGTTTCGTGTTGGCATACATTTTTACTACCATTCAAAAACTTGCGATTTCCCGAAGTAACCGCAAAAATTACTCGTCTTCACTGCAGATAGCGGCTCATTTTTCGCAAATAGATCAACAGTTCGCTGCCTACAGGAGAAAGTTCAGGGCAGTGCATATTGTGCACCGGTCTATTCGTATTATCCATACTGTTCATAAATATTTGCAACTACGATCATTTAGAGTCATGCTAAAATAATTCCCGGCTCAAAAATACGTTCGTATATTGAAGAAAGCCATAAAACTATAGCTTCAGTCGATTAAAGTTATTAAATTAATTTGTGACATTGATCTGTTTACTTACCGAACGATTCCCAAAAATAATCACTTATTACTTTGGGAGGTGGCTGAGATCTTCCTCTACTGCCGACGCGTTAGGAATACCTCAGCAGCGGGAAGTGAGTTGTGAGGAAGGAGGAACATGGGTGTGGGACTGGCTGTGGTATTTGAATGGAGGGTGGGGGAAGCGATAGGATAGTGGGAAGGAATAGAAAGGTGGTGAGGAAGAAGTAAGGGAAGTCTAAGGGGCTTCCACAAAACGCAGTGGGTTAAATACGCTGTTTATTTATCATTCAGAAATTCTTGGTATAGCGATCAATGAAGAATAAATAGTTAAACCAACTAGTATCGCGAAAACGTTTTATAAGTCGCACGTTTTATTATCGTCATGGTACAAAATTTTCGTTCGCAAAAACAATGGTAATAAGTAGCTAGCAAAAGGGGTGTATCGTCACACTTTGCATAAACAGCTCAAATCATGGGTCACCACAACCATTTACCCCGAATCTTGTCTAACAAAATTAACCAATTACCCCTGAATAAAACCTATTCATTTACTCACAATCTTATTTCGAATATTACCCATCGTAACACTTTGCATAAACAGCTTAACACGTTGGCCGCGATGTGCGCCATATATGTACACGCTGAACTTGCCAAAATCGCAATGTGTACATATGTGGTACATGCCAATGAAAATTACATATTTTTAATAAATTATATTTTTCTTTCCGAATTCGCATTTCAATGATATAACTCATTTGGCCTGTTAGGAAGGGCTATGAAGTAAACTTCTGCAGCGAAAAAAATTATATTTTCAAACGCCAGTGGTACGAAAATCACAAAATTTGTGTCCTTTGACGAAAGCGAAATGTTGGTATCTTTGTACAGAAACAAAATGAAATATTTTCTTATTCCTCTGAAACTAGGAACATTGGGTGTTGCCATCAGCATTATGTTGTATGCGTGATTGCAAAACAATTAACGCACAAGTATGATTTTCCTTCGCAGTCATCGCAGTACGTTTTTACCCCGCGAGTTTTCACCCTAGCTACCGCACTTCCCTCATTTGGTAGCATTCATGGCAGCGCTTCCTGGTTTTAGTTTCTGTTGGTTCAATTAGAGTGTGCTGCCCTCTTTTCCCCTCGACATTTTGAGATTTGGGTATACGGTGCTGGCACGTACTTAGTGGCGACGGTTTGTACACGGGAGAAGTTAGATCGGGAAATTCGTTGATCATTTTTAGTAACGATTGATTGCTACAGCTATAAACGTTGCCTATGCGGTTTGCGTCAGAGCAGGCTAGAGTGTCAACGTTAACGGATAGCTGGGTTGTGTTATCGACGATCTTACGCTTCCCTACGTTAACGGTTAGGTTGTAGAACGCGAGAAAATCTACGCCTAGAATAGCGTGTTTAACATCAGCGATGACGAAGGTCCACGTGAATGTGGAGTGGTAAAAGAAAACCCCCACATCTATATAATCTACCGTTTATATGTTTGCCGTGCAGCAGAAATGGGACATATTGAACATTTATATATAAAGGAAAAAAATGAAATCTTTTGCTTTACATTTGCGTATAAATATTTCATTTTTATTCTATATAAAATATATAAGAATTGATGAAATTATGTCTATCATTTAAAATAACCATGTATCTGCAGCCGCCGGTGTGTGTCAGCCGCAAAAAGACCGGTAAGTGGGCAATGTCTTTTCTAGCTTTATTATTTTACATATCCGCCACCCCCAATTCATAAGATTTATTCCTGACGATCATCAATAAATAATTAATTGAATACAACACGACTTGTAAACGAGTCTAACCATATGATTGATTGCAATTTCAATTGATAAAAGTGTTAGTTAGCAACTCGTTGATGTGAATTTCTGTTCAATTTAGAATTTATTTACTATAAAAATTATGATTGATATAAATAAATGCTGCAAAGGCGTAAGTATTCTCAACCAATTAAAGTTAAAGCTATAAGATGTGCTTATTATCGACCTCTAGTGCTACTTAGAAACCGATAAAAACTTTAAGATTATTCCGTCAGGATTTTTTTCGAAATGACACGAGAAAAATAGATTCATCAAATTTTGTTAGTTATTGAATAATATCTACAAAATTATGTCCAAGCGAAAGTTTTGTCAAAATTATGTCCATCACCAGCATCGTCATGACCGGAACCGACTCTGCCACTAGTGGTAGTCTAGTATTAAGTACATATCGTATTACATTGATTTAGACTTTTTCATTTAAGTTTCGTTAAATCAACACCGGAGCGACACT
>NW_025936119.1:116456-345992 GCF_000764305.2 Hyalella azteca | reverse complement strand
ATCATGTTTTTTAATCTTGCTCTCCTAGCATGGTGCTCCTGTAACGAGGAATAAGACTTGGGACCGTTCATGCAATCTTCTACTGTAATCTTGAGCGCCAGAGTTAATTTCAGCCATTTGGGAGAATTTTCAAACGTTCAAATGTTAACTCACTGTTTCGATTCTTTGAACAGGCAAGAAAGACAACTGTAGAACAGAATTTAGACATTGATTGATACATAGCAACAAATCTATGACTTGCATACGTACAGTAGTTATGCAGAATTGTATTTACAATTCTAAAGCATGATTTCGTGCTATGCTATTTAACTTTAAATAAAGCGCGGGTCTCGATATTAATCAGGTATCAAAGCCTGCATATCAAGCACCAACCTAAGCTTTGCACTCATGACCATTATTTCGTGCTTCGGTCTGAGGACTCTTAATTAACGCATTTTTATACATATTCCCTAACGCGCAGTCACCCAGTAACACCCCAAAAGTATACATTCTCACAAGAACAATAAATTACGACACATCAATTTTTAATATATTATATTACAAATTGGCTGTGATTGGCTAAATCCTATCCATGTTTACTGATTACATCATCCATCTGTATTATTGCAGGGCTAACTCTTATATAAACAATCATCCGCGAGTTTATATGTTGGACATCACTGCCTGCATGCACGAGTTTGGAAAGCCTCTTACATCTATTTAGAGCAAATTTAGGATCATTTCAAACGCAGTATTTTGTATTCTGGATTTGTGCTTCATAGCACCATTGATAGCTTATTCGAAAATATAAATCAGGCATACAAGGCTAATTTGGTTATGGCCGTTATCTGAAGTTCATTCTGATGAAGTCGCTTGCTACATTACAATGAGATGAAGAAGAATAGGTGTTCACTGGCCTGTGAATTCTACACACACCACGGGAAAATGCTCTGAATTATTCATGTTGTCCGTGTTGTCACGGAATAAGTCTTCCTATTGGCTGAGGCTCAAATTGCGCTCCAGTTCATGGTTTTCTCAATCAGGCAGACTTATATACTTGGTTAAGATACGGCGCAGCACCGACGAAGGTATTAGCGCCCAATCAGGCAGACTTACTACCTGCAATCAGCCATTTAAGCTTGATGTTTCTTCGCTGATGACCTGATGCATGGTCAGTGGAAATTACTTGCTTCTTCATTGTGCGATGAAGCACAATTGGAAGCTGTGTTGTTACCTTGGGCCCGTAAACACTGCAACGGCTCACCATGGACTTTTCAACAAGACTCTGCCCCATCACATGGCTCAAACATGACCCAAAACTGGATTCAGGATCACATCCCAGCATTCATTAGCAAAATTGAATGGCCCTCGTTCAAGAAGTCCTGATTTGAATCTTCTCGACTCTTCTGTGTGGGCTTTTTTAGAGAGTAGGGTCTGCAGAACACCTCATGATTCTTTGGATAGTTTGAAGTCTAAATTGACACGAGAATGGGACTTGATCCTTCTAGAAATGCTGCGTGTCTCCTGTGAAGCTTTCCCGCGTAGATTTTAGGCCGTCATTAAAAATAAGGGTGGTCATATTGAATGAATATGTCTGAGAATTGTTTGGGTAATTCTTGGCTACTAGCTCGTCCAATGAAATATAATGCACAGGTTCATCTCATTTGAGAAGTAACAAATTACATACGTAGCCATAAATAAGACGGACCCTATATAACATTCACATTAACAATCAGTCTGCTTCCTGACGAGCTACTACTGAACACTTGAGAAGAATATTGAACACTAACTATGATATATATAGCTTAGGCGCCTATAGACCAATACGCTTCTGCAGACAAAGATGATACTGGTCATTTCTCATCAGGTTTTGAGTTACATGTTACGTGCCCTAGTTTAGGAATCCTAAACATAGGATTATATGTAGTTGCATACTCATACTCGTATTAATAACCCTCGATGGCTAAGCTGATAGCGCATATAGTCGAGTATACTGTATAGCGTTTCCTTCTGATGAGTGTTAAAATTATTCATCAGTGATGTCTGAGGATAGCTCTGTTTCTAGATACATTCAGCTTTTTAGCGTGAGGCACCACAAAATTTCACTTTGACTTCTCTTAATCCATTCTGCGCTCCTGGAAATTTATTTAATAGCAAATATTATCTTAAAGTAGAATTGTTTTTTGGTTAGTCATGATGACGTGTCATCATGATAAATGATTTTTTTCATCAAATTGCCTTCTATGAAGGTATTCAATTACTTGGGTTCGATTTATATAAAATAATCCGCTTCAAGTTTGTTAGGCAAAATACTACTTTTTTGGCGTTTATTAGATTTGGTAATTTTATGATAAAGAATTTTAAAATTCACCTTATTATTTCTGTGACTACATCATCTTCCTACAGCAGAAATGGGCTTGCAATAAATTGATTTTCATGTTCCATATTCTACCGTCAATGCCACAAACTTCGCCTTAATCACTTATAGGTAGGTTACTTCCTAATAACTTTACCGTCATATACTATCTAATTTTTCCTTGTAGATGAGCAACGAATACGTGAGGTCATCTACCCGATTCTACCGGCTTTCAAACGAAACTATACATATTGGATTAATAAAACAGAGCCAAGACTTTATACCGTGGAAGAAAAGCTTTATAGTTAGGTGGCAATCGAATCCTAGAAATTGTAGTTATGAGTTATTACTAGTATACGGTTTTTATTTACGACCGGCGAGTATTGTGCAATTCGTTTTCGGCTGGCAACTTATGTGGCGTTGTGGCATTGACGGTAATTCAAAACGTAAATTTAGTGAACTTGATGTAATTTCTGTTGTCTGAAAGCTTTACAGTAAATGTTAATATGTGCACTTCAAATGGTTTGAACTACATTTAATTTGAAATTTCTTATTAATTTGAAATTGCCTTTTCTGTGATGTAAATTTGCCTTTAAAAATTGTCATATAAATTTTTAAAAAGGTCGATTTTGACCTTTTTTGTTAGTAAATTGGCCTTTTCTCTTGGCTCCATCTAGCAAGGGACTCAGACTGAGAAGAAAGGCAGTGCGCTGTTGGCTATGATTGTAGAAGGTTGTGTGTGTCGCTGCACGGAAGAGATTTTTCTGTGCATTTTTTTTGTTTGCCAATGTTGTCAAGATATGATGGGTATTTTAAAGTAAATTTCTAGACATTTGTTGTGTAACGAACAATCGCCTGCAAAAAAATTTTCAAGACAAAAACTTTCTAGATTCGGTGGTTCTTGATTCTATGGATGTTGGTATTTCGCTTTACGACTGAGACTGAGAGTCTGACTGTGAGAGGTCGCTTATCACATTTACACTATTCTATGCCATGTCTTCATTACAATTATAGAACTTAATAGAAGTTCTCTCATCTATGTATATAGAACTAGTAAAGAGATAGACAAAATTAAAAATATTTGACTGACTCTTTACGCATGTATATCACGAACAAGAGTAATCACTGAGATTGGAATATTTATATATTATAATTAATACTAGGTACTTTTATCTTATCACACTTCTATTTAACTTCAATTCTTGTTTGTCTGTCAGCTACAAATCTTATAATCAATATTTAACCCACTTCTACCTGTCCAATCAATCTCAAATCACTGGCCTGTTTAGAAGTGTGGTCTTTTAGAAGTAGGGATTTTTGAACTTATTTTTAGTGTCTAATGCATGCAATTTGCAAACATTGCATGATGATGATTGCTCATTGCCGTGATTGTGATGAGTGGAATGTATGATTTTTTTCAGCAACTTGCCTTCTATGAAGGTTTTCAATTACTTGAGTATGATTTTTATCAAATAATACACTCCTGATTATGATAGGTAATATATGGTACTAATTTTTGTTTTTTTTTGGATATATAAATAAATATGTACCTAGATAAATTTATAATATTGACTTTTAAAATCCACCTTAGGAATTTAGGATTTCTGTGATTACATACATCATCTTCTCACAGCAGGAATGAGGTTGAAATAAATTGACCGGGTATCACGTGTACATTCTGTTTGATTTCCGTAGCCTCATTCTTGGATATCTGACTTATTTGCCCCCCTACCCTACCCTCCCTTACCCCTTCTTATACTCCACCATACCCTACCCCACTCCTCCAAATATGATTATCCATTCATCTGTGATCTGTCATTGTGACCAAATTATCAAATAACTAAATCCATTGTCATACTTGTGTCAAGTGTTATGACTATTTAATCATTTAATGTGCCACTTGAAATTTAAATTAGCTTAATTAGCTCCGTTTTTTTTTTCTTTGACCACAAATGCATATTATCATGCTTATGATAATTATTAATAATATGCCTATGATTCCTAACTTAAAAATTATCAAATAATTTTCGTCATTGCTGGTGGTGCTGCTGCCCTCCTCAACGGTCTCCCTCAGAGCTGTCTCCATGGCGGTCTCCATGGCCTTCTGTACCCTGCTGAGATGGCTGTGATTATGCTTTTCCAGCCAGAACAGGCGAAACTTAGGGTGGAAGGCCGCTGCCAGCTGGCACTCCTTGTCTTCTAGGAGGGGCCCAAACCTTTTCATGATGCCTGCCAGCATTGCGTCCACCAGAGGACTGCAGTATAGGTGTGGGCGTGGCACACGGCTTACGATACTTAGCATTAAATCAGAGATTTTTAAACATTTTTAGCGGACTTCCAGTTAGCGGAACTAAATTTAGCGGAAGCTAATTGTTCCGCTAAAGGTTTTCAAAGTTAGCTGAACAGCTAATCCGAAAAGGAAAAAGTTAGCTTTGCTAATTAGCGGTTAGCGGATTAGCGGAACTGTGCCCACCACTGTATAATAGAAAGGGCAAAAGCAACATATCTTAGAGCCTGTTGGAGGTTTAAGTAATAACATGAACTTATTGTAATATTGTTGCAATTCTATTAATTTTCATAAGGTGCAATAATACTCTATTAGACTTTTATTGGGAAATGGAAATATCCTAGCAATCATAGTGATGAGCCAGAGATTTTGTATAATCGGTTCATTTTTAATAATTTCCTCGTCTACTCAAAATTTAAGCCAATTTCTTATGTATGATATTTGGCTAGCATTTTCCCACCACTGGTCCCTAGTGCCAAACTGTAAAATGTGGCACAAACCTCCCATAAGTCCAATCTGGAAAATCAGGCAGAATTTTCCAAAGAATCATGGGTACAATTGATCAATTTACAGATGATTTTCTAAAATCATTTGCAAAAATTTGCCTGCTTTTCTCCATATTTAAGATGAGAAATTAGGCAGTTGGCTGGTGATGATCATAGACTGTGTCCTGTGGCCTGAGTGCCCTGAAGAACTAACCTATGATCCCCCCTACTTAGTTGCCAATACTCTGATAGGGAATTACAACAACAACAATCATCTTCAATATGTTTAAACTTTTATTATCATTGGGAAGATTCTTCAATTCATTTATTCTATGATGTATGCATGTTTTCGAGTTTAAATTTAAATTATTAAAGTTCTCAATTTTGTGTTGCCTGCTACATTAATGTTCTGAGTTCCAAACATTAATTAGCATATTTATAACTTTTTCCCCATTGAAGCTGGACAAGTTGATGTAATCCAAGTTTTGCCTGCCATGATTGAGGGTATCATTTGCTGTGTGTGTCATGATTGTTTGGAAAATGCATAGGCTGATAATTTGTCACACGTTATACAAAAATTGTGCTTGACAATAATATTAGGTAGGTACCGTATAAATTATTAGTGATAGAAAATAAAATTTCTTTTTCCATAGGTACTGCTGCTTGTATGCAGTGTATAATTGTATGCAAATTATAATACAGAGACTCTTCCCCACAGATTTTTTATGGAAATTAGATTAATATATTGAAGTTATACAATGGAAAGAAGATTTTATTTCTGACTAATCTTTAGTTGGTTTGTATAAAGATGAAAGAAAGGAGTTGAATCTCTACTCTACAGTGCTCAGTGACTTTGAATTTCTTATTAGTGTAGAACTTTATATAATCGGCCCATGCTTATATTGAGTGAATGTTTTTGATATCTAAGTGTTCTTAACAGTGCGCCTTTAATATATGTAAAATTGTACTGCCATCGTAGTGTTATTGAAACTCTTCGAAAATGTTCCCCACCAACAACGGAAACGCGAACCACTCGTTCAACAACATCTCTGGGTCCTCCACACCCACGCCCTCCACAGGCTTCACTATCGGTGATGGGTCCTGGGAGCTACGTGTGTTCATCACAGACTTGTTGATGGAACGCGTGCTGAGGGTAAAGAGCGACCTGCATATTGGCGGAGTCATGCTACGGCTCGTCGAAGAGCTCGGTATGTTAATGAAATACTAATACTAAATGATACTAATGAATAATGAAATACTAATACTAAATACTAAGTATGTGTTAAGTTCTTCCCAAAATATAAACTTTGAGTTTTTGATTCCTATCAAAAGACTAATTCGCCGAGTAGAGAAAAACAATAAGAAAATTGTCAATAAGAAATACTCTCAGGTCTTCATTGAAACCTGCATTGAAGAACAACTTTCGCCAAACTACACCAAAATATAAACCAGCATGAATTTGATACGTATAGTGTCGCTTGCAGTTCGAAGCCTATGTACACATATGATTTCTTAGGCAAATTGTAAATAATACTTCTATGTTATTTATAATCACTCAATGAAAGGCTTAGCTGCATGGCTTGTTTAGAATTTACCGACATGTGAAACGTGTTGGAACGTTGTATAGGTAACAAGATACTTATTGGGATCACCATTACCATTTTACTGTCCGACCATTTCGGTAACTTGTCACTTGTCGGGAGTGCTCGCCGAGTGACAACCGTTGTTCACTGAGTGTTCGAATCAGTTTAGCGTCATTGTTAATCCTTTCACTTTAATTTGGAATTTTTATCTTGATTTTCGAGTTCGAATTTTTTTTGATATGTCTATCTTCTAGACCTCAGGCCTTCAGTAATTATTATTATGACTCTCCTACGAATTTTCAGTAATGTTAAATGTCATTGCTGCACCACGGCAAAATGAGCGCGGTTTTGTTGCAAGTTTAAAATTGTATGAAAGATTTATGGCCAATCAATAAATCTAGTCAAGGTCGTGGAATATTTAATTTAGGTAAGCACAATTTTGAACCGAGTTCGGCTGCAGATAAAACAATGCCTAAGGAAATAAATTGCCATCGCCTCAAGATTTTCGCCACTCTTTACACTGAACCTTGACACATGACTGGCTTTCACGTGTACGTTCTGTTTGATTTCCGTAGCCTCATTCTTGTATAGGTACCTGACTTATTTGCCCTCACACCCTACCCTAGCTTGCTCCACCCTACCCTCCCTTGCCCCTTCTTAACCCCACCATACCCTACCCCTCCCTAACCCTCCCTTACCCCACCTCACCACCAACATACCCCATCCTACCCTACGCTAACCCTCCCTTACCACCATCTTACCCCCATCATACCCCATCCTACCCTACGCTAATCACCCATTCATACCCCTTGCCCCCCCTACCCTCCTCCCCTTCTCTGCCACATTCCATTCGAGGGCAAACGACATTGCCCCGGGCGAGGGCTCCTACTGCAGCTGCTCCACGACGTTCTTTTTACTTCAAAGCAGACGAAACTTCGAACGATCTTATCAATGAAAAATGTCATCTAATGTTTGTCAACTATTATTTAATGAATCATGTTTGCCAACTCATGATAATGAAAAGTAATACATTTACAATTAACTAAAAATTCTGAACTTACGAACAGGTCCGACCTATGTTGGATAAATACTGAAAGTTAGGACAGAAGTCTGCATTAAATAGCAGGAACAACAAGCGTTGGTACTCGAATACTACAATTATTTATTATTTGGCTTTTGAGCTGATAAATTTAATATAACGGAAGTCTGCATTAAATAGCAAGAACAACAAGCGTTGGTACTCGAATACTACAATTATTTATTATTTGGCTTGTGAGCCGATAAATGTAATATAATGAAAGTCTGCATTAAATAGCAAGAACAACAAGCGTTGGTACTCGAATACTATCATTATTAATTATTTGGCTTGTGAGCCGATAAATGTAATATAATGGAAGTATCGCGTCAAAGCGATACTTCGAACAGAATATTAAATATTTATGGAATAATTATCGAATAATGTCATGTAAACGTTCCATTGGATTGAATTCACAATTGTTTTGACTATATTAATGTTAATATAATTACCATCCTCAATTACAAGACAACTATTTTCAATTAGGTGGTGCAATTTTTAATTAAAAGACAACTAAATGATGTTTAACGTTCATGTTAGTGATCATGAGAACCGTTACAAAACATCGCTGTATGGGATTTTTTACCCCGCATTTTTCCAGCAACGACGCATGGCTTCTAGTGATGCAAACATTAATTTTTTCTCTCTCTTCGTTCGAAATGTTGTGTGTAAAATTTTGTTTTTGCCATCATGCCTGTCATGTAACGTTAATCTTAGTAACAAAACGTTAACGGTTGAAATTATCATCGAATCAGCTTAACTATATGAAGAACACAATCTCATCTACATAAATTCGAATCAAAAAGTTGCTTATAATCAGCAAATTAATATAAATATTGAATAACTTTACGTACGCAGGTTAAAAATGACCCGGCAATCGAATTGCTCGCTTGGGCATCTCAATCTTTCTCCGGGACATTGTGTACTCAACCTGCTAGCCTCAGCCTATACACGCGGGCAAAAGCAAAGCTTCCAAGCAAATTACGTCGAAATAACATTAATTAGGATTTTATTTCGTTGAAACAACGTTTTATCAACGTTATTTGAATTTCAGATGCCGGTGCTTTTTTCTCTCAGAGCTGTTCTCGTTACAATCAATGATGTGCCCTGCACCATTTTGGGGTGCGGTGAGGAGCTATATAACTGCACTTTTGTGTAAATGAGTTTGTTTGGAGAAGGCGTTTTATCGATGTATTTCACGTTTTTCTCTCGATAAATTGATGAATAATAAATTTCTTTTTGTTGGCGTTGGTAAATCGAAAATCTATTTAATTAAATACATGTCGTGTAAATTCATTCATGACTTAATCGTGAATGCATGGGTTGCGCTTGAGTACAGGGGTGATGCCCGTAAATGAATGGATAAAGGATGCTGCATATATTTACTTGTAGACGGTATATGTTGATGTGATGTAGAGGAGGTGTGTTGATGTTGGTGAAGAAGAGATAGGTAGATGTTGATGTAGAAGAGACATGTAGATGTTGAGTTAGATGTAAGGCCTAGAGGCTTGTATAGCAAGATTTCTTTCTGCTGCAAATTAATGACATTTTTTATCAAACGTACTGTGACACGGATTGGCTTGTCTAAAATATTTCAGCAGCTTTATTGTTATCCTAAAAGTGCAAGCATATAATATTTATTGGTGATGACTTTGCGATGTCGCTGGGTAGTATTTTTTATCTATGGTTTCATTCACATAATAATGGAAGCCTGTATTATTGACTGATCTGTCAGCGCGGCTCAAGTGATAAGCCTTTATGATAAAAGATAAGCTCGTCACGCTATCAATTCATCACCTGCACGTACCTCATCAACCGCATGAAACAGTATCACTGTCAACGAAGACAGAATTCTTTTATATTTCCGCGTATTTATCACATTCCTTTCTCTTGTTTGCTTACTTGCAAAATAGTTTCTGTTATGACTATATTGTGAATTGTGATTCTTATAATTGTATTCGAGTTATTGTATTGTTTTTCTGAATTGTATTGGATTAATTTAGTATCAATAGAATATCAGAATTTGTGTAGCGACTTAGTTGCTGCCAACAGATCATGAGAATTATGATTGATGATGTTTACCACAATTTTTTATTGAAATCTTGTGCTGAAGTAGATGAAATTAGTAGGTATATATCTATAGTCTATACTTATGTGTTTTATAAAATATTCCATTAACACGAGCGTAATGGGGGGTAAATTATTTATTTGAATGTTGATGACACGTTTACAATATTCTATTATCACGAGCGCAAAAAGTGCATATCAGATATCGTACTCAAATGTTCATGACAGACATAAGCCGAATGGCTTCATTTACGCGCGTTTGAACGAACATGCAATAATAATAAAAAGATAGATCTGCTTTTTCAAATAGTACTAAGCCATGATACACCATTTTACCGAGCGAAACTAGGTCAGCAAGAGCCACGCAAGGGCAAAATGGGCATCGTAATTTGGACAAATTTTAACTAATTTCTCTTAGTGTGTTATATAATGAAGCGACGTACATATAAGACGGCAGTTGAAATGGGCATCGTAATGTGGAAAAATTCTAACTAATTTCTCTGAGTGTGTTATATATATTGAAAGGACGTACACATAAGACGGTATAGTTGGCAGGTGGCAGGTGAGTGCAGCGTGGTAGCATGCCTAGCGTGTCAACAAGCCTGCGACTGCATGCCTTCTGCTGATGCAAACCTGCTGCGTGTTGTTGTTGGGTGATGTTGCTGCGTCAGCTTCAGGGGGTATGGTATATTGATATACACAGCTGCACTGCATGTACAGCTGCAGACCTCTTTCAGCTGCAGCATGCTTGTAGCTGCTGCGCACGTACACCTGCAGCATGCTTGTAGCGTCTGCGCACGTACAGCTGCAACACTATTACAGCTGCAGCATGCGTGCGGCAGCATGTTTGTAACTGCTGCGCACGTACAGCTGCAACACTATTACAGCTGCAGCATGCGTGCGGCAGCATGTTTGTAACTGCTGCGCACGTACAGCTGCAACACTATTACAGCTGCAGCATGCTTACAGCTGCTGCGTACTTACAGCTGAAACATTGATACAGCTGCAGCAATGTGTATGCAGTGACTGCATATATCTGCAGCATGAGTGCTGAAGCTGTGTATGCAGCTGCATGTGTATCCATGACGTACACGCAGCGTGCGCAGCATACATCTGCAACTCGCGCAGGATATTATGTGCAGATAAGGCCGCTCTTTCTCCGCACAGCGCAGGCCTTGTCTTCTGACAGTCGTTTGTTTAGTTCTTTACTAAGGTGATGACCACGCCTCTTCTAGATTTATTTTATATTTAGGTCTATTTTCTATTTGTATGCGTTGGAGAGATGACGATGATTTGCTCTTTATTAAAGGTTCTCAGCATTGATGATGACTGCCGTGATTTTTGCGCAACAGTAGCGACTGCTGCTGTATTGAATGATGGTATTGCTGCATGGAGTGCTGCCGCTGCTGCTGCATGGAATGCTGATACTGCTGCATGAAATGCTGCTACTGCTGCATGGAATGCTGCTACTGCTGCATGGAATGCTGCTACTGCTGCATGGAATGCTGCTAACTGCTGCATGGAATGTTGCTACTGCTGCATGGATGTTGCTACTTGCTACTGCAGTACGAAGCTGTTATTGCTGATCTAGATGCCCGTACTACGCAAAAGTCCCATTCTTGTTTCGATTTCAGCGGTCCTAGAGTTATAGTTATGATGAAAGGGAAGCTGTTGCACTAACTTCTTTGATTCTGTAGAACTGAATCCTAAAATTTGCGTTAACGGTTTCTAAACGATGGAGTGAAACTCTAAGGTTTGTATTATTATTTGGTTCACTGTACTTGAGATTATCCTCGTGGTAGAGCTCTGTCGTCAAGTCAGAGGTCAATGATGTGTGTTTTTCATGTCCAGCTTCTGCGTACAGAAAACCTTTAACGTGAAAGCCGTTGTTTTGAAGCTACAAAATGGTCACCAGTTTTCTTAGTTTTACTGTTTGTTACATGAAGTGTACAGGGCACAAGCCATGCCTTGTATATATGCGGGAGTGCCCTCTTGTGTACAAAAAACTTCGATGTGAGAGCCGTGATTTTGACGCTACAAAATGGTCACTAGTTTTCTTAGTTTTACAGTTTGTTACATGAAGTGTACAGGGCACAAGCTATGCCTTATGTATATGTGGGAGCGCCCTCTTGTGTACAAAAAACTTCTATGTGAGAGCCGTGATTTTGAAGCTAAGATATGGTGGGCAGTTTTCTTAGTTTTACAGTTGGTTACGTGGCACAAGCCGAGCCTTAAGTGTACCTATACGGGCGCCCCCGAGCGATGCCTCGCATTAGACTGCATGTCTTTCTAAGGCCCTACAGCGCTGGCTGTATCGCCTACACTGCTTGGGGTCCTATCGCTGTAGCGACGTCCCACGGCTTCAATGCCGCTCATGGCTTTGCTGTCTTGCTTCATCTTGTCCTGGGATTTATGCTTCGGTTCGTTTTGTGTCTTGTGTATTGATCGCTAGGCAGTTCAGTTGGTGTTTGTTCGACTGATTTCTGTCCTTTCTTCAGATTTTCTTGCTGTGTCTTTAATCTATTATTTTATATTCTTCCTACAATGCTTTTAGTCTGCTGCTGGGTTTGTCTTACTATGTCTTCAGTCTGTTGCTGTGTATGCCCCACTGTTTGTGTTACTAAGTTATCCTCACTGTACCTCTAAGCCTCTATATGTTGTAGGTATCAATTCTATCTGCAGTTAGTTGACTGACTTCTTTCTCATGTGGGTTACTATAGAAAACCGTAGTAATACAGTGGTTACTAACTTCACAGCACAACATTTATGTCTGCTGCTTCACAGCATAGCATTTATGTTTGCTGATTCACAGCACAACATTTATGTCTGCTACTTCACTGTCTTCACAGCATTTATATCTGCTACATTGCCGTATAGCCTTCTTGTTCGATACATCATAGTACAGCAATTATGTCTGCTACTTCACAGCATTTATGTCTGCTGCCTCACAGTACAGCATTTATGTCTGCTGCCTCATAGCAGACATTTATGTCTGCTATGTCACAGCATTTACATATGACTGCTACATCGCCGTACAGCATTTATTTCTGCTACATCACAATACAGCATTTATTTCTGCTAGTACATCACAATACAGCATTTATGTCTACATCACAGTGCAGCATTCATGTCTACTACATCAACATACAGCAATCATGTCTACATCACCGTACAGCTTTCATGTCTACATCACCGTGCAGCATTCATGTCTATACTACATCACCGTACAGCATTGATGTCTACCACATCACAGTACAGCATTCATGTCTCCATCACCGTACATCATTCATGTCTACTACATCACCGTACATCATTCATGTCTACTACATCACCGTACATCATTCATGTCTACTACGTCACCGTACAGCATTCATGTCTACATCACCGTACAGCATTCATGTCTACTAAATCACAGTACAGGATTTATGTCTGCTACATCACCGTACGGCATTCATGTCTACATCACAGTACAGCATTCATGTCTACATCACAGTACAGCATTCATGTCTACAGCACCGTACAGTATTCATGTCTACTACTTCACAGTACAGCATTCATGTCTACTACATCACAGTACAGGGTTTATGTCTGCTGCATCACCGTACGGCATTCATGTCTTCATCACCGTACAGTATTCATGTCTACTACATCACAGTCCTCGGCGCGAGATAGCTTAGCAGCTGAAGCGCTAGTAATCATAGGGTCACTAAACTAACTAACTAACATCACAGTACAGGATTTATGTCTGCTACATCACTGTACGGCATTCATGTCTGCTACATCGCAGCACAACATTTATGTCTACTACATCACACCACAGCAATTTCATGGTACCTAGCTCGTGGTTATAAAAAGGACCCATATTCTACGAGTGGGGCGAGTGCTGAACGTAAGTTCCTCGCTCGCTATTCAGGGAGTGTCGTCTGTGTATTGCTCATGCTTTCTATTATTAGCTTCTCTCTC
This sequence comes from Hyalella azteca, assembly GCF_000764305.2. Classification (NCBI taxonomy): domain Eukaryota; kingdom Metazoa; phylum Arthropoda; class Malacostraca; order Amphipoda; family Hyalellidae; genus Hyalella; species Hyalella azteca. The sequence continues at coordinate 332,197 of NW_025936119.1, read as the reverse complement.
GCTGTCTTGATCTGCTCTCCCTCACATCCCTCGATCTCTCCCTCGCAGACCTCGTGCCTCATTTTATCCTGTCTTTTGTTCATTTGATACATTGTACTGGTTAGAAATAATTGTTTGTTTTTATTATTTAGGTTCCCTTTGAGTCAATTAGATACGCGTTATTGAGTGAAGTCAATTTTGACACAAAAGTTCATATGACCATTTTAACTCAGCAGTCATTAATAATACCATTAACTACCTACGCGCCTTGTCTTCATTATTAAGACGATGCCTCTGCATATTCGATAAACGTTGAAATGCACTTCGTGCATGCTGTCCTTTATGTCATTTACGCGGAGAAAAAGAAATGGACCTTATCGTCCAAAGTTTGGTCCAAATTGTTAAAATGGTCCAAACAGAGTCACACTTTCTCGGCCGCATCATGAGTTAAGACAAGCCCTTTTTGCCGGGCCAAACTGGTGCTATTTGACCCACAAAATGCTAAAAGTGATTCGCTATTTGGGCAAAGTCTCGCTCATTGTTCTGAGTATCTAGGGATACCAGACCGTCCTACAAGTGGAGCCTTCCCTTGGTGTAAGACGCTGGCTCTGCGGTCGACCCTGTAGGCTGGCTGTATTTGTTCAGGTGTAAGCGCATGTTTTTGAGTTACTTTGCGTGCCTTCGCTTTACCTGTTTATCCCTACTTCTTTAGACTTGTCTGGGTTAGCCGGGTGCATGGTAGGCCTATATTCGGGTCAATTCTGACTCAGTCACTCTGTTTAATTAGTCATGACGGCTCTCTCTAAACCCTAATCTCGTCTCGTCTAAACATTCTGTTGAAGCCAGTATAAAATGCCTACACTATGTTGAAAAAGTTGCATGCTACATAGGTTCAATCACATGTTACCTGCCTCAATCGACTGAATTAATGTAAAATCCAGTTCATAAATCGAACTAGACCGATTAGTGCTAGCTTTAGTGATGTTTCTATATACCATGACGGTGAATGTCATGGTGCTTAATGTGCGCCAATGCAGTGTGTGCAATACCGCCCCATGTCAACTCATTCTGTATGGATGGCGATGTATTAGGATGAGACATGCATTCTAGCGCACGCGGTGTCATATATTGTGGTTCTGGTGCGTGTCACGCAAATGTGCGGAGAACAAGAAGGTGTTTGTTGGGTGCGTGTCACGAAAATGTGTGCAGGACGACAAAGTGTGCGTTATATAGGCGCATGTCACGCAAATGTGTGGAGGACAAGGTGTGCGTTAGGTGCGTGTATGTCAGGCAAATGTAGGAAGAACGCAGCAGATTGTGTAGAAATCGTCTATAATGTATAGGATTAGACGACGCGTTTCACGATTATGTAGAGAGAAAACAGGATGTTGTGCACGTTATGTTTCTGGCTTGGGTTCATGTAACGCAAATATAGGGAGAACACCGAAGGCTGTGTAGGGAGCTGAAATTTACGGTCCATATTGGACACCCATGTGGGGAAATATATTGCCCGCCATCTGCCATCGAATGGGGGCGAGCAAGTGTGGCAGCCTGCCACGCTTCGGCCCATAGGTTGCTGGCGTGCTGCCACTGGTTTGAGACCCGTGCTCCGTGCTGCCACTGGCTTGAGACCCGTGCTCCGTGCTGCCACTGGCTTGAGACCCGTGCTCCGTGCTGCCACTGGCTTGAGACCCGTGCTCCGTGCTGCCACTGGCTTGAGACCCGTGCTCCGTGCTGCCACTGGCTTGAGACCCGTGCTCCGTGCTGCCACTGGCTTGAGACCCGTGCTCCGTGCTGCCACTGGCTTGGAGGAGCCTCTCTAAAACCTGTGCTGGCGTGCTGCGGCTGGCTTTTGTACATGCAACATCAAGAAAGCATTTACCGTGTCGTTTCAAGTATTATTAGTTGACGTGAAGTATGTGCAATATAATTACATCTTATATCACTGATGAATGTTTCAATGCCTCACTGAGACGTCGCAGCCGCGTGGCTGAGTGACGGTATACTGAAAAGAACTATCATTTGTTACCGCGTTCACTGGGCTGCAGGGCGTGGTCCTGAACCAGCCATATCAATCTAGACCACATGATAGCCAGTTTATCACGGTTATCTTGCACTATAATCCAGATAATTTAATACCGTTTTGAAAAATACTCCTGGTATATATTAGCGATGTTCCACGCCGGTGCTGCTCCTTCCAAAAAGCCGTGTAAAATCAGCAGATGTTCGTGTGTTGCGATATTTCTCGCCGCATGTTGCACATGTGCTACGATATTTCTCGCCGCATGTTGCACGTGTGCTGCGATATTTCTCCTCTCTTACCGTACGCGTGCTACGCCACGGTCTTCTAGGTGTAGAGGGTAAAGCTTCATATCGTTACGAGCTCTGCCACGATAGCCGCCCTGATTATCTCTTCTAGCACCACAACTTCGCTTCAGGTTGGCGGGCGCTGGGCACGACTCTACCTGATCTTTATGAGCTCCGTGTTTCTATGGCCCAGCATTTGGGGTTTGAGCGAGAATAGGTTTATACAGTCTATAGTGCGTCTACGTGCACCTTCTTCAGCTTTTAAAGTAAAATCTCACTCTTTTGACGTAATTTCAAAAAATGTGATCTCGATGAGACCGGCATTGAGAAGGTGTTTAATTTATTAGTTGTATTTTTTAATTATGGATTTCTAATATTACTTTGATTAGCTTGTACCGCGGTTAGCCAACTCGAGACACAGATCATAACTCAGTGCCACTAAATTGAGTTGTCTATTTCATATATTTAATAAAATATGCTTTTCATTGATAAATGATCAATGTTCTATTTCGCGATGTACGTAGGTGTGTTTTGGTGTACTAAGCATCGGCCGCGCTGCAGAGCTGCTACTGCCTACTGCTGTAGAGAGAACGCTGCCAAGATCTACATCCTACCTGCGTAAACTGTCTACAGTAAAATGGTGCACTTGGTCCTCCCTAGTACTGGCACCGTCTAAAATTAAGTTTCAATAGTCTGCTAGTTCTGTTTGGTTCTATATATGTCTCGTCTCTTCATTAAACTGTCATCAGCTTCGGTAGCAAGATTGCATCACAAACCTGACAAAGTCTTCTGATCGTTATTTGCGATTACATCCAACAGTATGATGTTAAAGACCGTGCTATTTAATCATTCATGTACGTACTGTGTAAGCAGACATGTACAATGTTATCAGACATGTACGATGTTTATTTGAGACGTATACGATGTAATTTGACATGTATACGATTTATCATACATGCACGATGTAATTGTACATGTTCAATTTCATTATGCATGTTTGATGTTATAGGTCACATCATTCTCTCTAGACTATTATTTTCAGATCTTATCTCCTTGCGTTAATATGTAAAATGTTTTATTTTAACGGGAAAATTATCTACTAAAAAATGTTACCAAAAACTTTGAAAATTTTAGTTACATGTTTATTTTGCAGAATGAATAAATAAATAATGAATAGTAATTCTCCTAATACGACGTTGCTAGAGAGCAAAACATTGATTTAATATTTTTTAACATTTTAATTCTTCATTCAGCCAGTGGGTAAAAGCTACGGTCAAGTTGTTACAGGTCAGCTGAGGTTGCAGGTCATACATGCCGAGCACTAAGTCTGGAGTTATCGATTTTGTATGAAGATACCAACCCCGGTGCACCTAAAAAATTTAGTTCTAGTATATTTGTTATATTTTTATTTGCTATCTATTTTATAAGTCTAACTTTAATGTAACCAGCAAAAGCATGTTTAAACAGAGGAAACCACACGTATTTCAACTATGAACGGTATTTTCGTCGTCTAATCCTGGGTGCTCGCCATGATGCAGTAAATGCAAATGAGGAAAGATACAACGGATTCTTTTTATTTTCGAACACATGCGCGTAATGCAAAATCCTGAGTTTGCTTTGTTCCCTTGTACAAATAAATATAATTTATTTAATTTTCTCAATTAACTCTGAATGGTACAGCGTACATTTCTTGTGTAATAAATAAAAAAACATTCCTTACTGAAATTGCTCATCTAGACAAATAATTTCAGTTGTAGGAGAGTTTGGTCATCGGCGTGATTAATCAAGAAATTCTGCGCTGATGATAAAATTGAACACTGAATATTATACTTCTTTCCTACGATACTGGCTTGATTTTTATCTTTCACTTTATAGGAACTCGCTAGTCATCGGATGCATAACTTATCTTTAAGACGACTATAACCAAAGGAAATGTTTCAAAGCAAGGGATGTAGAGCAGTTCAGTACTTGAGGCTCATTATGATCATTCAAATGTCTTTTGGAGGTGATGCACTTGCGCATGAAAATTACCGGTTTTGAGGTTTCCGCATGACTTTACAATACAGCCAATAATGAAGAGAATGGTTTCTTGTTGAACTGGTAATGTAATTGAATAAAAGCCATGGCCAGGATAACGTATGGATGTGCTGCATGTATAGTCTTGTATCAATTAAGGGATGGCTGACTGCCTTGACCACCCTAACTCTCTCTCCTAACTGTGTGTGCCTTCCTACCCTTCCGCGCTGTGTCTACTTGCTTCAATGCTCTGCACTGTGTCTTGCGTTTGCACCGCACTCTGCTTGCTTGCGTACTTCACTGCTGTGCTTACGTACTTCATTGCTGTGCTTACGTACTTCACTGCTGTGCTTACGTACTTCACTGCTGTGCTTACGTACTTCATTGCTGTGCTTACGTACTTCACTGCTGTGCTTACGTACTTCACTGCTGTGCTTACTTACTTCACTGCTGTGCTTACGTACTTCACTGCTGTGCTTACGTACTTCACTGCTGTACTTACGTACTTCACTGCTGTGCTCACGTACTTCACTGCTGTGCTCACGTACTTCACTGCTGTGCTTACGTACTTCACTGCTGTGCTTACGTATTTCACTGCTGTGCAGTGTGTATGTTCACACTCAAATAAGGAGTGCCCCGTGTTCAACTTGAGATGTTGCCTTACTATTTAACATATTGTCGAAATCTTTGACTCACGCATGGATTTAAAGTGAAACTAATTTCTATACATAACAAATAAAAAGAAACGAACTTACGGTGATTCGATTGTCAGCGAGTTCCTCCGCTTGGAATATAATGAATGTGTAGATTTGTACAAATTGAGGAGTTTTGAGAAGTAGAACTGTCGACGATGAATCCAAATGTTTCCTACACGTTGATGTTGTCATGTATGAACTCCTTTAGTTTCGGCATCCGAGTTATTGAAAGTCAAGTTTGTGTTCGACATGACCACGCCAAGAGAGATATGTAAAGATATTTAAGAGATATGTATCATGGGTGGCTAAAGTCCTTGTTGCCACTCGACTATGGGTAAATGAATGCACATGGTGCAATAATAATTTTTTTTTGTTGCAACCATGTAAAGTTTGGTATATGTTCGCCTGGGATAATTTTTATATTTTTATAGCAACGGAAAAGAAAAAACATACCTACATAAAAGGCCCCAAATCACAAGCTCAATTTTGGTCTCTCCGATACCGGATAAAGAATATCTTCTTATCCACGACCAAAGAAGAAATTCCTTGTATTTAGTTTCTTAGTTTACTGGCGTGCTGCACGTCGATACGATCTCATACTCCAATATAGACTGCTAGACTGAAGCTGTGTTATATGCTAGACTGAAGCTGCTAAAAATGCAGCTCCATACATTAAACTCATCGTCTATTTTTCTACTGAATACTGCTTTCATTATGTCATTAAAGCGCCCGTGTCAGAAAACTCTTGTGACGGAAACATTGATGCGACTATAAAATAGTGAACAGTTAAAAAGGTTCCAACGGAGCAGGGGGATGCGCGGAGCCATGCTTTCTAAGAAAACATGCATGTAGTTTACTTGTTTTTCCTTGTCTTGAACACAAAATAACTGATCTTGTGTGCCGTGCTGTGTAGTGTAAGATATTACCAGGACGTATGTATACAATATACACACACGTCGATCATTTATCGTGACTATGTGTTGAGGAAGAGCTTGTGGGGATGACTGCAGCCTTGGTCACTTAATTGCCTAGTTGTGCAGTCATGTTTGCAGTTGTGCAGTCACTATAGGCAATTGCCTAGTTATTGCCTAGTTGTGCAGTCATGTTTGCAGTTGTGCAGTCACTATAGGCAATTGCCTAGTTGTGCAATTGCCTCAATGGACAAATCCTCCGCTCTGGCGAGCCAGAGCCAAAGTACACGTGGTTGAGTCCAAATCGACTTAATTGGGTGCACTGAGTTGAAGACCAAGTCGATCAGGTGTGAAAACATCTAGTAAGATGACTCATGAGTGTAGGTTCCTCTTTACATTAAAAATATCAACTGTTCATTTAGATGTTAGAGTTACGAGGTAAATAAGTACACCTACATTTCTTGGTTTATTGTAAAAAAACTGCTGTTGTAAATGCGCTGAACCGACCGCGGGCATTCAATAGCTCTGTTTCGTACTGAGAGATTAAACATATTTTAAGTCAGCCTTAGTTCGAGATCAACGCACTGACATGCCATACCCGCTATGCTTCACGGGTCGCATATCAAAACTTGCTTAGGTACTTCAATGGGGATCATAAGCGTGTGATAATGGGTAAGCGTGTGGGATCATTATCGTCTGTGATTGGTGGATTCAGCTTGAAAAGCCATCAGTTATTGGCTGACAGATTTACGAACTCTTTTACTACTTTTGATAGTACGACACTGGCAGGGAACTCTGAGGCCCGCCAAAAAGTTCAAGTTCAGCTCACCCCAACAATTGAAGCAGCCGGCGTCTGCTTCAGAGCATTAATGCCGTAATCGATCTGCAGTGCCATTAGAAGAATATTGTGCGTCATCATTGCCTCGTAATAGGATTAATTTTTGCTCTATCACTGGGTAATTGTTGGCGTTTAATAGAAACAGCTGTCCGGCATTTATTATAATCTTTCTTCTCTGACGATAGAGAACTAATCAATGAGTAATTGCACAGTAATTAAAAAACGCCAATAATGCCTCGTGTCCTCTGTCATCCGAATAATTACGTACGGAAACAAATTATTGACAGAATTATTCGATTCAATGATATTTAAAAGATCTAGTAGGAATTGTTTGATTTCTAATGTTAAAATGATTCTTGGTGTATTCATGATATTACTTGCTTCCATTGTCAGTTGAAAACACGTGTTGTATATTTCAGTATTTATCTCAAATCCGCGTTTGAGTTGAAATCCGTGCCTGAGCATGGCAATCGCTGCTCTGCTGAGTCTGCGTGGCCACACATAGAGCTGGGGCGCTGCCCCCCCTCCCCATCAGCCCCTGCATTTATCTTCCTTCATTAACCACACATCGCAGTAGGGCCTCCTTTATTTGGACCATTCGTTAGAAGCTAATTATTACCACGATCTGGATTCAAATAATTCGGCAGGAAATATATGTATTTAAGGCTGCTGCTATTCTACTGCACTCAATCGTTGTGTAAGGTTGTCAACAAATTTTTCCTGTTTTTCACATCTATTACATCAGTTTTGAGAACTATCAATGATTAGTTGCTGTTTAATCGAGCATTGCTCGGGGTTTATGGCTAAATGCTTTGAAATTCAGGTACTGAGCTCGCGCGCCCCGGCGTGCATATATCCGGACTCACTGACGCGCGGTATGTATACGTATTTCATGTCTGCGTATTTTTGCTCATTATTTGCAACGCCCGTGCCCGTGCGCTAGTAGTGAGTGCGGAACATTGCTCTCGTGTGGGATCACCAGGCTGCTGGCCGCCCTCGTGTGGGATCACCAGGCTGCTGGCCGCCCTCGTGTGGGATCACCTGGCTGCTGGCCGCCCTCGTGTGGGATCACCAGGCTGCTGGCCGCCCTCGTGTGGGATCACCACTTCACCAGGGATGCTGCTGGCCGGCTCAATAGCTCCATTAGGCTCTCCCACACAGGTGCTACGCAGGCACCGGCTTTATCGGCTGCGGAGCCTGCACCTGCATAGTCTCACTATGACGTGGCCATATATACACACTCGTATCGTGCACGCCTCGCAACGACCTATCCTCAATTCATTGCCATGTATCGGCAACTCCTTGCCGACGACGCTAGCACACTCCCTGCTCCTGTGCATGCGCCTTACATCAACTGCATGACCAAGGACAGTGGTACCTTTTTTCACTTTTACCAAAATAACCATATAACAGCAGGCACGAGTACCTTTCCTTTTAATATGTTCACAAACATTTATCTTGCTAGATTCAAACACTAAAGATATTAAACACCCCATAATTTTAAAATTACCCTGTAGGAATTTAATCTCATAATAGATATGTCTGCTAGAATCATATACTATAGAGATATTACACTCCCACACTTTATAAACCGTAAATTACCTCCATTCATGAGGTAACTTGTACCTACAGTTTGCGAACCACAATCTTCAAGATAATTCTTGCATAAAGCTATTTTGCGGCATCTAACTGCGTTCAGTTTAGTGGTCCTATATAATGTAGGACTAACATGTATGATGTATGTCATGCCCATACGAGAAGTGAAGGCTTCATTTACAGCTCGGCACCAATAACACAATGAATAAAATACAAAATTTAATCTTATCCCAGTTAGATGCACGGTTTTTATTAATGCAAGTAGCACATGTATTTTTTCGCACCTCAGTTGAAATAAAAAACAAATATCAATTAATTTTTTACTACCACATGAAGAACAAGACAAACAAGACTTTAAAAAGACTTGCGTGCCGGGTTTGTTCTGATGGCAAGAATCAGATGTGTGGTGAGCGAGTATAACTCGGCTTCATTCAAGATACTATTGGCTCTCTTCAGTTCAGATATATTATGCCAAACTCGGATGAATGTCACTAAAAGAAATTACCACGTTATCTATGTAGTTATCATAATTTTGTCTACGTTTAAATTTAATACGTGTGGTGTTTTTAAAAACTTTTTCTTATACATGTGCATCATTGGAAACTTTTGCAGTGCAAAATCTGGAAGATTGTAAATGTTTTAGATGATTAAAACTTGCATAATAATGCAATATTTCGTTGTATCCTGTGTATATAGTTAGTCATTATAAACGTTCCATGAAATAAGTTAATTTGATTTTATACCTCATTCCAACCCAATAATTTATTTGTTTCAATTACGCTTCAATTCTATATCATTGACCGTCGCTTCTGGACCGAGTTAATCCTGCCTCGTGATGAACTTGTTTTAATTTCTTTCACCAAAAAATGCGCAGCACGACTCAAAATAAAATATTTGTTTCCTGCAAATCTTAAGTGTATCTATGTGTGCACACAGCGATAGTGCGGTGTGCTGATAGCTTTATTAGATTGCCTGGATATTTTTTGATGAGTCATGAGTTATTGATTCATGACGGCATCCGGTAGCGCGTCGTCACCCACGAGTAATTCCTGACACCCGTACCACATCCGAATGACGTACGTGACTTGGCGTTACTGCAAATTGCTGAATTGTGCGAAATGTTTCGTTATGTTTCGTTCGTGTGTTAATTTGGTTTGAGCTCGACGTGTCCGTTGCTGATGGTTTCGTAATCGTGATGCAACGGATGTTGTCTCCGATAACTATAGGCCTGCACCTGTAACTAGACCGTCGCATTTTCAGCAACGAAATGTCATTACAAATTTCTACTTTCACATACAATAAGGCATGGCGCAGCTAGAGCAACTTTCCGCCTTTACCAAGCGATACAAATAGTACGTCTGGCTTGCGTTGTAAATTGCAAATAAGTTGCAATTGCACATCAACTTGCATGCATATCAATATCTTAATCTCTTTCAATTACTTTTATGAAGAAGGATTGGTTTATGCTTTACAGACGACACTTGAAAGTACCTGCGGCGTGCAGAACCTGCCGCACGTAGGACAACAGTAGGAAGAGGCGTGTAGTACCTGCCGTACGTAGGACAACAGTAGGAAGAGGCGTGTAGTACCTGCCGCACGTAGGACAACAGTAGGAAGAGGCGTGTAGTACCTGTCGTACGTAGGACGCAGTGAGCGTCACTATATAGCGGCGCATCATCCCACACATGTGTGCTGCTCACTCCCCCGTGTGAGCCGTATTAGGGCAAGCGCTCTCTCTGCACGCACACTGCCGACACCTGCTGCTCGTGCCCGCTACTGCTTGTCCACATTCTGGGCGCTTTACATGCCGCGGTCGTCTCCTAAACTGTTCACTGCTCATCAGCCTTATAACTTCAGCTTCCTCCAACTCCAGCTTCCTCCAGTTCCAGCTTCCTCCAATTCCAGCTTCCTCCAATTCCAGCTTCCTCTAGCTTCAGCTTCCTCCAACTTCAGCTTCCTCTAACTTCAGCTTCCTGCAACTCAAGTTCCCTGCTTTTCTCCTCATCCTGACATTTCATATTTACTGCTTCGCATTTCATTTGGAGTCGACTTATCTGTTCACGTAACTGAACGAGAAAATTCTTCAGCTTTGTCAGGAAATCTTGATTATTAGTCGATTAGGATTATTATTGCGAACGTTATTATTGTATTAATATTAAATTTTCTCATCTTCGGATATCAAATTTTAGATCTCTCTATTAAGTGAGCGAATAATTTCTTCTTATTTCCAATATTAATCGCCTAGATTATGCATTGGTTTGAATTATGATACTTTTCTTTAGTAGTTCATATACAAATGACACGACATATGTACCATTACTAGTTATTTAGTTATTGCTATTGTCACATAGCTTTATTTTGATACCCACTTCAGGAAAATTTTTCATCACAAAAATGGAGAATACATTTTCAGATTTTTCCTGACACAGTAATTGGTGATGTAGACTCAGAGACGGCAATATAATAGCCATGATGGACGATGAGCGTGTTTGTAGCCACTATTATGTCGACAACGCGTTTAAACTGCTCCCACACTTGCCGAACTGAGCATTGACGGGATATTTCGTCGTATGATATACTGTTTGATTAATTGTCGTGATCAAAAGTTGTTCTACAGTTTCGCCACCTTTGTTTATTCCCGAAGTGGTGAATATATAATCCCGAATTAATGCGAATATATCTTTTATATGTTCTTTTAAGCAGGTTTCATTGAAGACCAAAAAATTTGTTTTATTAACAATTTTCTTATTAGTTTTTTTCAACATATCGAACAATATTTTTCATTTGCACTGGTAAATCGAAAATTAGGGTACCGATGGACATTTTTATTTCGTTAACGAGGTTTCGAATGTTTCCAATCATTCATTATCAAGTTAAAAGACGCATTGAGTGATAAAATTTGGATCGACATAAGTACCAAATCATGTAAATAAGGTACTTTTATATGTATATATTATCTTATTTTATAGCAAGCCTCTTATGGGTCTAGCTAATCTCGGACGAATGCTCATTAATAGTGCAGTATTGATAATTAAAGATGTGTGGCATTATAGTTGTAGTTTATAAGGCAGAGTGTGCCGTGAAGATACGAATACGACCTTTAGATACGAATAACATTGAAATCGTTCAGCTATCTTTAAGTAATTGAGCCTTCGTAGTTTTCAAGTTTCCCGATGGTTACTTTCTTTACTTGACCTTTAGATACGAATATAGTATCGAATGTGTGGCATTAGTTGTTTATAAAGCCGAGTGTGCCGTGGGCACGAGCGTGGGAGAGAGTACGCGGCATACACACATGGCTGTCAACTAGCTCAGGTGTCGCCCACTACACGCATTGTACGTAGGGGCGTATATAGCAGACCTATTCTTCTTGTTACTTGGTGCCTTGTTGTTGCTGCTTCATTCGCTTGTTGTTGCTGCTTCATTCGCTTGTTGTTGCTGCTTCATTCGCTTGTTGTTGCTGCTTCATTCGCTTGTTGTTGCTGCTTCATTCGCTTGTTGGCGGCCATGAGATGGATCTTTACCTAAACAGATGTGATTTAGAAGAGGGTTAGTAAGTTAACGTATCGTCGTTTCTTGACGATTACTCTATTTACTTGACCTTTTGATACGAATAACATCGAAATCGTTCATCTATCTTTAAATAATTATGCCTTTGTAGTTTTCAAGTTAAACCTTCGTTTCCTGGCGGTTACTCTCTTTACCTGATATTTATATACGAATATCGAAATCGTTCAGTTATCTTTAAATAATTGAGCCTTCTTAGTTTTCAAGTTAACCCTTCGTTTCCCGATGGTTACTTTCTTTACTTGACCTTTAGATACGAATAATATCGAATCGAAACTTTCGAATCGAAACTTTATCGAAAACTTTCATTAATTTTACATGAAGAATTGATGAGCACGTTAGGTACTGCAGAGGACAAGTCATCTAAGTATGATTATTCAAATTCATGTTCCTGACTCGCTTGCCAATTAATTAATAGTAAATGCTTGGTCCATGTGACCCTACTAGGCATTACGATACAATAAACGGGGTTGAACACACGAAAAGTACTTTTTTGCTGTAATTAATACGATCAAAGTTCGAAATTCGAATGCTGATAAATTTTTGGGATACAGAATGAGCGATGAAATCGTTCAATAATCGTTCAAGGATGAAACAAAACTACGAAAAATCACCTACTATAATAACTATTATTTGACCGCCATTATTAAATTTGTAAGGGCATATAATGATGTTATATTATAACAGGGGTACAGGGTATCATCCGCATCGCAACACTTTTGGATTAAAGTACTCTATTAAAAATTAATCATAAACCGATTTTCCATGTACAACAAAATAAAATTCTGTAACGTTTAAAACAGAAGTTTAATGAACTTCTGAATAATTTTTTCACATAATTCTAGTACGGTACCAAAGTTATAACGTTTGCATGGGTAGTCGGTATACAATAAACTTACTTAATATTTTTTTCCTAATTTTGAAAGTTATCTTGCCGCTGTTTCATGATTATGCTAATTTATTTTTATACTCAAATGTTGTACAACTGTCTACGCTTTCATTGCAGTTTAAGATTTTTCATCCGTGGGTTGAGGCAGCGCTTATGTATTTGTTCCAGATGTATTTGTTCCACTTATATATTATGTATTTATATGTATTTATATGTATTATGTATTTTTATATGTATTTATATGCGCTTATGTATTTGTTCCACTTCGTAAACCAGTTGTTCATTATTCATTGCGGTTATTATTATTATTTAAGCAGTTATTTATTGTGTTCAAAGAATCTTAACACATGACGTATTCAATGTTGCCAAATTAAACCTTTTAATCGCTCTTTTTCTAAGTAACAGCTAGCAGAATTTCACTAACATTATATAAAGTAATGTCCGAGTCGTTTAAGAGATCGATAACTTGGCTAATTTTCAGCCCATAATTGATACGAAATGCTCGAGACGCATCAATTGCTTCAATTGTTCGGCTGCAACATGCCATATCAACAGCCTAATAGGGTGATCACCTGATGATAGCCCAGCAGATGTTTTAATTGCCAATGCTTCACCTAGTCCAAGATCTTGACCTTGTGTTAGCTGGTGCACAGATGGCGACCTTCGTGCGTGGGACGAGAAAGTTTCTCCTGGTCTAACTCCACAGCTGGTCTCTCCTTCTCCAGCTCTAGTGCCCTCTTCTATGCTCATTTACTAGCCCAAGCGCCCTCTTCTAGCAGCTCCCTCTCTAGCTCTAGCACCATCTTCTGGCTCCTTTTCTAGCTCCCTCTCTAGCTCTAGCACCATCTTCTAGCTTCTTTTCTAGGTCCATCTATAGCTCTAGCGCCCTCTTTTAGCTCCCTTGCTAGCTCTAGCGCCATCTTAATTTAGCTCCCTCTCTAGCTCTAGCGCCCTCGTCTAGCTCCCTCGCTAGCTCTAGCGCCACTTTCAGCTCTTAAAGCTAGTTACATCATTTATTTCTAGACAGTCATGCAGTCTGCTATCGGTGTTGTAAACATAAGTAACATGGCTTAGTCTCTAAATTGATTAAATGAATGTGTAATTCAAAGGTGCGTGCACTCCAAGGTTAAGAGAAGAGGTTTAAAAAATATAACTTAGTACTCGCTGCAGTGAGTGACAGAGAGCGCATTTTCTCAAAATTGACGAAAACGTGAAATCACAGACAGACAGACGGACGGACATGACGAGCAAAAAAGCGACTTTTTTCCAGAAATGAGAAAATGCGCTAAAAATAGCTCCTGTTCACATAGTGATATAAATAAAACTTCGATTTAATGATGCCCATCCTTAAAACGGTTCTCGAAAACTTGTGCAAAATAATGTCAATGGCCGGCTTATCTGCCCCCTTCACTGCGTATTTGCTTCTCGATATTTTGACCAGGGGGTAAAACATTACGTTTTTTTCGATATCATACATTTTGCCAAAATTACGAATAGTTTTGCATCACTCTCTAATTCAGAGTACAATATTCGTGATAATCTTAGTTGCGTTTATGTTCTGCTACCTCCCGAGAGTTTCCTGTACTACACACAACTGTATAAACGTTGTTTATATTGCTCATAAATTATCCTGCTTCAAATTGAAGAAGGATATTGTTGCACCATGTAACTACGTTGCCCTTTAAAGGAATGGCATATATGCCTGTTTTGTTACACTGCATATAATGTCAGCAAATATTTATAGAATTTGTTTGTAAAACATAGATTTATTAACCTATAAAAGTAACTGCCAAAGCAAATTACCCAGACTCGCAGATGGCAGACGCTTGCTATCGCTTCTAGTGCCCTCTGAACAGCTCTCTGTCTCTTGAGCTAATGGTTGGGCACTGCCTGCTCTATCAGTCTCTCTCGTGCTACTCTCCATCTTCTATGTCAAACCTTTGCCATGTAGTTTGATCCAATCGTTTTTTAATAAATAGTATTAAAAATAGTATTCATGTTTTGTTAGCCAGCTTTCAGTGAGTTAGTTCAAACACCTGTTAATCCTCCAAATGCTTTACATTTATTTGACTGACAGTTCGGTTGGGCAGGAAAGGATTCTGCCGGGTGTACCTCAGACATGCAATTGAGGAGCCGTACTTTACGTTGAGTGTTGGTCAAAGCCGTGATAGAAAGTTCAAGTTTCTTGGTTTGCTTCAGCAATACTTGCCCTTGCTCAACATCAGCTGATTGGTCTGAACGAGGCATTATCGTGACTTTTTCGGAGCTCTCTCAGATCTGTTACACCTTCCCATAAGCAGAGAGCTACCGTAGTGTACGTAAAAGTGATGAAATATATCATATTCATAAGGTTTGCGCCTTTTTTACTACGAAGTTCCGGGAATTTCAAGCGCCCGACAAAATGTAGATTAAATTAGCTGTCGAAATGATAAGCTATTTCAAACTGCAAAACTGGCAAAGTTTCTTTTAAACTGGCAAAGTTGGTACTGACTCGTTGTGGTTGCATATGACAGCGTATGTACATATCGACGCACTCACTTGACTTGCGCAACCTTCGTCGGTACTGTTTGACCAATATGTTTACGCAGTTGTTAAGTCTTTAATTTGTAAGTGTATAATATTATTCTGATCTTCTTTGGTACCATTCTGTTTAGAAAATGCAACTTTGGAACACGCATTTTTTTCTTAAGTAAATGTTTTATGAATAATTATTTCAAAGCAAATTGTTTCAGACATATTTAATTTTTTCTCATGTAAGACAAGTAAAATATACATGTCACTTCCACAATACGGATGACTGTTGTTTACAGAAGACGAGGTGATAAACTGTTTGAACCACTCCTTGTGGTGGCCAGAGAGAACATAGCATCCTGTTAGCAATTAACTTATAATTACTGTTTGGCGTTTGCAGACGATGTGGCGATGGACTGGTCGGACCACGCACTGTGGTGGCCGGAGAAGAATTCGTGGCTGACGCACACGCGCTCTACGCTGGACCAGTGTGGGGTGACCGCTTCAGCTGAGCTCGAATTCACGCCCATGCACAAGATTCTCAGGGTGCAGCTGCCTGACCTCAGAGAGATGGACTTTAAAGTAGACTTTAGTATGAAAACTTTTAACACTGTTGTCGACCTCTGCAAACAAATGGGTGGGTTTTACACTTGCAATATCATAATTTGGCCTATGTTTAAATCATTTGTGTGCTGTGTTTCAGTGTACATAAGTTATAAAATGATTTTTATTGTTTAGTTTTCCCCTTAAAATTTAATGATAATGATACTGATCTATTGCTAGTTGCCAAAGAATAATATAATAATCATAGCAGAAGTACTGAAGTACTAATTTCACGCAGGTATCCGACATCCCGAAGAGCTATCGTTCTGCAAGCCAATCACCGCCGACGACCTGAAGTACAACTACGCCGAGAGACAGCTCAAGAAACAGCAGCAGGCCAAAGTTCCCAATGGACAGGTGGGCACATAATGAATTTTGATACAACCTAATGATCGTTACATTATTGTGGCATCATGATAGAGGGACTGCCTGGTTACGTCATGATAGAGGGACTGCCTGGTTACGTCATGATAGAGGGACTGGCCTGGTTGCGTCATGATAGAGGGACTGGCCTTGTTACGTCATGATAGAGGGACTGGCCTGGTTACGTCATGATAGAGGGACTGGTCTGGTTACGTCATGATAGAGGGACTGGTCTGGTTACGTCATAATAGAGGGACTGGTCTGGTTACGTCATGATAGAGGGACTGCCTGGTTACGTCACTGTCAAAGGGTGTGGCACTTTCGTGCTGTAATTCATTTCTTTATTTCTTGCATTTTAAGCATTCAGATGTTCTCATCACTTTAAGTGACTTTTTCTCAAAATGATTTTGATTCCAATATTGTTACTGTCACTCCGTTAATATTTCTACTGACGTTTGCTCAGCTGCCCCCGGACACCAACACATTCGTGGCCAACAAGAGCATCAGCAGCAACAAGAGCCACAACGTCAGCAACGGCTCCTTGGAACGATCCACTCACTCTGCTGGCACTCCCGTCAGTCATTTGCACTAACATTAATAACATTATTAATGTTATTATTATTATATTGTTATTAATGTTATAACATTATTAATGTTATTACAGCCTAACATTATTAATATTTTATGCGGTTTGGATGCTAGAAGAATGTATATCTATACACATTTCAGAATAATAGCTAAAATGCATTTGCAATTACATTGGTGTGATTAACAGCGTTTAACTAATAGTGAAGCTAATAGCGTAAATCAATTGCGTAATTATTAATAGCGATAAAGTGCATTAAAGTCACTTCCTATGATCTTTCATGAGTTCAGCAGTTTCAATTGTTAGGTTCTGTGTGCTTGCTATTATTATAAAAGAAGGGTAGGCGTCTCCTTTGATGCATTGTTTGACGTTAATTACAGAATGGTGTCATTTTTCAATTTTGATCGCCGTTCTAGAATTAAATTTATGCGTGACTTTATCTTTCTGTGAATTTTGATATCCTGCGTAGTCGTTTAGAACGTCCTTATTAGTTCAGCAATTTAAAGTCTTAGTTTTATTTCCACTTGATTAATAATAAAAAATTAAAATAGGAAACTACGTTAGTGCACTTTTAAACTTCGATTCTTGTCTTCGAATGTTTCTTGTCCTGATGGCTCCTTCATGTATCATGCCTATCTGTTTAGAACGATTCTTGTCATGATAGCTCATTCATCTATGATCCTAATATTTAGAAAGATTCTTATCCTGATTCTTCCGAAAGATTCTTGTCCTGATTCTTCCGAAAGATTCTTGTCCTGATTCTTTTGAAAGATTCTTATCTCCTTGATGTATGATGCCTACAGTCAGGAACATGGCGGCACCCGAACAGCTCCATGAACAGCTCCCTGGATCAGTCCTTCACCAAGACCGTGAACGTTGCTAACGCCGACAGCCTCGACGCGAGTGACAAGCTTAACGCCTCCCTCAGCAACTCCCTCTTGTCGCCTGAGGGAGCTCGTGCTAAATTACCCAGACCTAAGTCGCTTCTTGAGAAGGCCAGGATGAACGTGGGGTTAGTTCATGCAATGTTCATACTGTTTTATGATAAGTTTTGCTGTTGTTTTAAACCTTGTAAAGATTCCAGTTGTGTATATATTGTGTATATAGATTCCTGTGTATAAAGATTCCAGTTGTGTATTTCCAGTATATACTGTCAGTTGTATTAGTACGTATTGCACATAACGACAAATGTTACCACTTTTCAAAAGTGCGTTTATTGATGTTTCGTGTTTGAAGACGTTGGCCTTCATCTCTCGTTTTTTCACTATGTTTGTGTGTATCACTGCTTTCTCATTCAAGCATTCATAATCTGTTTAGGTGGTTGGACTCATCTCTATCGATCATGGAGCAAGGAGTGAAGGAAGGCCATACGCTGATGCTGCGTTTTAAGTTCTATGCTTTCTACGACCTCAACCCAAAATATGACGCTGCTCGCATCAACCTCATCTACAACCAGGCCCGCTACCAGATCCTCAATGAAGAGATTGACTGCACTGAAGAGGAGATGCTCATGTTCGCTGCTCTTCAGGTAAGAAATGACGCATATGTTCGCTGCTCTTCAGGTAAGAGGAGATGCTCATGTTCGCTGCTCTTCAGGTAAGAAGAGATGCTCATGTTCGCTGCTCTTCAGGTAAGAGGAGATGCTCATGTTCGCTGCTCTTCAGGTAAGAAGTGACGCTCATGTTCGCTGCTCTTCAGGTAAGAAGTGACGCTCATGTTCGCTGCTCTTTGTTAACTACCTGCCGTGCCGTTTTCTTTTGTTATCATGTCTTGTCTCCTACTAATCTATCGGCACTTGTCTTCGTCAATCTTAGTATTGTGCGTCTTGAGTGTCTTGGCTCTTATTTATATTCATAGTTGTGTTAGAGGATCAAGAGGGCTAAAAATTCCAATAACTACTAGAATGTTTAGTTTGTAATTCCGTCCGCAAGTTTACTCTCACTTTGTTTGGCTATTATATCATTTATTAATTAGGAGCAATCTCCTTCCTCTCGCAGTCTTCGTTTAATACTGACTGTGTAGTTGTACATTCTTCCGTGGATTTTCTCTTATTGTACTCTATGCTTCACTTTTTTTAAACACCGCGCTTTTCTTTGTCTCTGAGCATTAAAATTTTATTTCAGTACCAAATAAAGCTGCAGGCGAAACAGCCGCAGACGAAGCAACAGATGAGCGCTGACGACGACATCGAGCGCGCACTCAACGACCTGCAAGTGAGCCTGGAAGGTGGCAACCACATCACCCCCAACATCCCCACCAGCTCCGACATCCTGCACGTACCTGAGCTCAAAGGATTCATCAAGTTCATGAAGTGAGACTCGCTTAGCTGTACAGAATAACTATTTAACTGAGTTTTATTTTCTGTCAACGCATACCTAACCTTACGATGGATGATTCTATGGACGCTTTCTTCTTGTCAATAAATTTTAAAGGTATAGTTCTTGATAATTTTACGAAGGTTTTTTTTTGAAATCATAATTAGGTTTGCATCTGGGTGGCACTATAATCAGTATAAAGTAAAAAAATTCATGACTTCTAAAATGTGTTCTTTTGTTGAATTTCTGCGCGTTTGAGGTAAAGTTTCCTAGTGAGATAGAATAATGCCAAATTCTGATTAGGTACTTTCGCTAATTCCTTTTCTATCAATTGATGTTTTAATCAATATATTTAGGGTATCAACTTTTAATTTTTTCTTGACTACACTGCATTTGGGGCACTGAAAGAACTAAAATAAAGACGGGAGAACTTTATACGCATTGCAACCAATTTATCAAAGGAATCGGTTGAACAGATGTTTCATGGTTGTTGCAGACCACGACGGTTCACATGCTTCTGTTTCACTAACAATTCCCATTTGTTGCAGACCACGAAGGTTCACATGCGCCCTGTTTCACTTACAATTCCCGTTTATTGCAGACCACGACGGTTCACACTGCGCAGTTTCAAGGAGCAGTATTTCGTATGCCGCGACCTGCGCCTCTCCTACTACCGTAACAATGAAGAGGTTGACCCCGTGGAAGTGATAGACTTGCCCAGCTGCGTGGCCACTCCGGACGTGCATATCTCCACCGGCCGCTTCGGTATCAGGCTTGAGGTGCCGTCTGCCCAGCACGGCGTCACGGAATACCTGCTGCGCTTCAGCGATGTGAGTTGCTGGGCCGTGGGTAACTTCCCTAACAAACATAGAGGCCGGTCACCGGTGTGACTCTGCATTAGGTGCCGCCTAGGGCTCGGGGAGCACGTAAATTAGCTTCGCTAGGTTTGAATGGCTGCCGCTCAGGGTTTGAATGACAATCTCTGGGCAGCTTGCTAGCTTAATTGTTGTGACTCTGCTCGGCCAACCCTTCGCCTACTCTCAGGCGACTATAAAGTTGGAAATGGCATTCTAACCAGAAACTAATTTCGATCGGGTGGCCCAGCAGACCCAGAATAACTTTGCGCCGAGTGTAGTGACTATTCGGCCGAAGCCTAGGTGGTCCCCGAATCTTGTTAGGGTAAGTGGCTCCAGCGTGACCTGGGACTGCTACGTCCGAAACGCATACTAAAAATGGGGATGATTTGCTGATGTCAGTGTACCTCGAGTAATTTGATGTTGAAAAACCCTGATTATTCTAATATAAAATGCTTAATACATTTTAGATACAAATTGCCTCTATTATACAAGATATTTCGAGGCTGACACATGACGCAAGAGGTTGGTCCATCGTGTTTAAAATGTTGTATTTATTGTTAATAAAATCTGTTTTATCTGGAAACTGAGCCTTTCTTAACGAAATAATGGGGTTGAAAGTCATTGAATTTATTCCAAATAAAATTTATTTCATTTTATTATTTATTTAGTTTCCTCATACCAGGTATAGTGCCTCATACCAGGTATAGTGCCTCACACCAGGTATAGTGCCTCATACCAGGTATAGTGCCTCATACCAGGTATAGTGAATCATACCAGGTATTGTGGTGAACAAGAAACATTCTTCTTGACATTCTCTGTTGGGTTTTTTAAGTTGACCTGTAAGATACATCGTGGATACCATCCTCCCACATGACGTCGTTGACGCTCCTAGTATGAATGAGTTCAAAAACAGACTATAAAACAAGGTTATGAAGTCGGTCGAATATGTCCAGTTTTGAAATACCTAGCACCTTACGGACCTGAAAAAAGTCCAGTAGATATTTCAAACCAACATCGGTTTTGAAAGATCTGGTCTAAGGGCCGGTTTTTAGATAAGTATACTAAAAACAAGTCGCGAACTGTGCAAGAATTGGCAACAGACCATGGGCCTATTTCTTCAGCGCTGACGCAATTATACTACTATATAATAATATTAAAATACATAAGATAATGAATAAAATCCCGTGGTAGGTAATAAAATTAGAAACAAACTGTTTTTTTAAAAATCCCTTCTTTACAACCATGGCACACTTCCACAGCCGACACAACTATACTGCTATATTATAATATTAACATTCATAGGACAACGAAGAAAATCCTGTGCTAGGTCATAAAATTAGAAATGAAATGTTTTTTTTTTAAATCCCTTGTTTACCACCATGACTCACTTCCAGGCTGAGGTGCGCGGCATCCAGGCCTTCCTGTCCCTGCAGCAACCCAGGGCGCCCGCCGTCATGTCGCCCGAGCAGCACCTCGCTGACATCAACGTCGAGGAATTCGTCAGTCCGCGCTTCTCGAGGAAAATTCGGGGCAAGGTGTGTGCAGGAACTGCATGAGTTTTCATTTTAGAATATACAGATAAGATATAGGTATAATGTCATATTTTTGTGAGTCACTCCGCGCTTCTCAAGGAAAATTCGGGGCAATGTGTGTGCAGGCTCTGCATGAGTTTTCATTTAAGAATATACAGATAACATGTATAATATTGTCATTTTTTCTGAGTCAGTCGCGCTTCTCAAGGAAAATTCGGGGCAAGGTATGTGCAGGTTCTGCTCTCTCTTCATGAGATTTCATTTTAGAATATACAGATAACATACGTATATAATAAGTCATTTTTTGGTGAGTTAGTGTGTGCTTCTCAAGGAAAATTCGGAGCAAGGTGTGTGAACCTGCAGGATCTATATAATTTTTAATTTTAGTGTTCATGCATTTAATTTCAGTTAAGAAGTGACGCTGTTGTTCTGTAACCATTTATTTAAATGCACATTTTTGCCAACCAGCGCTTCTCCAGGAAAATCCAGGCTTGAAGCTCTGCATAAGCTTTAATTAAAAATGTCTAGAAACGTAAAATTGTGTTATGATGTTATTTGGTAACATGTAAATTCTACGTTTGTAATTATTAATAGGGCAATTTTGTCTGTACATTTCATTGTATTGGCCGGAATTTTGTCCGGACAATTTCATTGGTTCATTTTACAATATTTTTTACATTGAGAGTAAATGAAGGCTGTAATTTTTCAGCTGATTGTTAGACAATACAACAGGAGAAACATTGGCCTATGTTCTATGATTCTTCCTGTGTTCATCGTTACAAGTCTTCTTGATTTGTGCTTCTTGATTTTTTTTCTGCAAGCATCCGCTTACTGAAAGAATACGAAATGCAACTTCGCGTTCTTCGCCTGGATCAACTTTAGTCTATTTTCAAATGAATCTCTTCACTCAAATGCTGACAATTATCTCCACTTGATCCATAGATCTGTTGGTTGATTTCATATCATTTCATATCCGTTATCTTTGCTACAACAAAAATCTTGTAACTTTGTTTGTTGAATTCTTTACTCGGCCGTGCGTTTCATTGATGAAGTCATTGTTTTTCTTCAATTAAAAATTATGCCCAAAATTATTCACCATTATTTGGCGTGTGTCATCGATCACAGTCCTTAGATTCGTCTAAAAAATTCAAGCATTAAGCTTTGAATTCTTTTATTATAGTGCTGTTATTCTAAATTCATTAATTCACTTCCTCCTCATCTTACACACATTACTCTAAAAATTCAATAATTTAGTATTGAATAGGTAGTTTCATTTACGTGTTAATCTTATCAAGTCTTTTATTCGCACACATCTCATTTTGCCCTGTTTTACTGTATGGATATATTCCGCCGAGGATATAGTTCAAAACTGAGCTTTTTGTGAATGATAATCGTCATCGCTCGTTTATTTTTCGCTCATTCATTTTCTGCACGTTTTTTCACAAACTGTTATTATTCTTCGAAACTTGGTTAATTTGAAGCTTTGCATTACTCGTTTTCTCTGTTTCTTTCTCACTCTCTGTATCGATGTCGACTTGTTTCTACTTGAGCTGCAACTCTATGTAGCTGTGTCCTCTGGTCGAAGAAAATGTCCAGCAAGCATATATATAAATATATTTGTAGGTTGGTCATTCCAAAATGAAAACGCGCAAAAATTAATCAGTGTTATGAGCGTAATCAATTCTTGAGTGAAACGGAACCATGAATGTTGAGGCAGTCCGAGGCACTCAATCATTTTTAAAAGCGTTTTATTTATTCTCGCTTAACCTTCATAACCTCATTTAACCTTCATAGTAGCTCAAAACACCTTCAAATTTATTCTCGCATTCTCAGTCTGCATATGGAAACTTTCATTTCTTGCTTCACTTTCTATTCACGAACTCGTTCTAGAGTAAATATTATATCCTGATGTCTCTCGCTTGACTGAAGTTGACTGAAGACCTCACTTAACCTTCATAGCTCCAAACACCTTCAAATTTATTCTCGTATTCCCAGTCCGCAAATAAAAACTTTCATTTCTTGCTTCACTTTCTATTCATGAAACCCGTTCTATAGTAAATATTATTTCCTGATGTCTCTCGCTTGACTGAAGTTCTCTTCTCTATCGGCGTGCCTTAGGGCGGCTGGTGCGCTGGCGCTCCTTCTGAACCTCTGGTAACGGGCGTGCCCCGTGAGATTTGCCGATTACGTTCTTCCTAAATATTCTGTTTATTTGCTGGCAAGAACTGATGTCTACTCGGGGTGCATAAGATGTCTTGGGTTCTTTTTTGTTTTCATCAATTTACTCGCCTTAGTGTAATTGGTAGTTGGTAAATTGCCCCTGTGTATTTGAATTGCCTTTCTGTAGTTGGTAAATTACCTCTGTGGATTATTTGGTAAAATTACCTTTCTGTAGTTGGTAAATTGCCCTTGTGTATTTGGTCAAATTGCCTTTCTGTAATTTTTAAAATTCCTTTCGTGTGCTTGATAAAATTTCCAAAAATGTTCATCTGGATAATTTTTCGGTCACAATAACCAAGTTTACCGAACTTTTCCGTTTTTATCAATTATAATTTGTGTTTTTCATTGATTTTGTATGAAAATAAGCCAGCTAAATTGGTAGCCAATTAATGCTAATTGGTAGCCAACGCACGATGTTTCACCTTGCCTGCTGAAGGGATATTTTCCGGCCTGTAATTTTTCAGTGTTTGAATTTAATCTAGAGCGAGTTTACGATTTCTTGGTTATTGCTTCATTTTCGTTCATGTGAGGCTTGAATACGAACTTCATAAGGCAATACTGACCATGTTGCTCATGTTAGCAGATTAATTTGAGGCTTAAATACGAACGTTATAAAGCTATACTAACCATGTTGCTCTTGTTTGCAGGTTAATTTGAGGCTTAGGTAGGAACTTTATATAATAATACCTACTAACCATGTTGCTCTATTTTTTAGGTTAATTAGAGGCTTAAAAACGAACTTCATTTATCAATACTAATCATATTGTTCTTGTTAGCAGGTTAATTCGAGGTTTAAATACCGATCTATACTAACCATGCCATGTTGCTCTCGTTCGCAGGGCTCTACGCGTATCTTGGAGGCTCACGGCAACTTCAAAGACCTGGGGCTGATGGAGGCCAAGTTGCAGTTCATCCGATGTTGGCAGGCGCTGCCTGACTTCGGCGTCACTCTGTTCCTGGTCAAGCACATGGGGCACAAGAAGGAGGAGCTACTCGGTGTCGCCTTCAACAGGATCATGAAGATGGATCTCGCTACCAGCGACCACCTTAAGACCATACGTTACAACACCATCAAAGTTTGTACACTGCAATTATTTTATTTGGTTTAAAAGTATTTCGACCAGGCTTTTTCTATCAAAACTCAACAATGGATGATGAACTAAAAATGTCTCCTTTTCCAATCATTACAAGACCATCAAAGTTTATGGACTGCAATCAATTTATTAGGTATAAATTTTCTCGACCAGGCTTTTTCTATCAAAACCCAAAAATGGATGATGAACTAAAAATGTCTCCTTTTCCAATCATTACAACACCATCAAAGTTTGTGGACTGATTTTCTTTTGTATTAAAAGTTTCTCGACGAGGCTTTTTTCAATAAAATTCCAACAGTGACTAATGAACTAAAAATTTCAACATTTTCAAGCATGGATGAGTTTGAAATCAAAACCCCAATGTCCATTCAAGATCATCTTCAGAAACACTTTGCTCTTGACTAGTAAATTGAAGCAAAATGAACTCTCTATCTGATGATTTATGCTAGAAAGTTATTACTTCATACTACTTCTAACTCTTTACATCAACATAAATAATGTGAATCGATTTTGTTTTGGTAACAGATGTGCCAGTCGTATCATTGAAATGTCAAGAAAAATTTAGAATTATTAGTTTTCTAGACTCTGAAATGACTGGCTCTCATATTTATTATAAGTTGATTTTAATTGCGACAATATTAAAAAATACTACGTAAAGTTTTTTTTTTTTTTTTTGTATGAAAGTTCTGATGAATCATTTCAACTCAGGCCTGGAATGTGAATTGGGGCACCAAGCACATGATGATCCAGACCGAGTCCGAGAGCCTGACCTTCTCCTGCCTCACTGCCGAGTGCAAGGTGAGTGAGTGTGAAATTATGAAAGTTCATCTGGTGATATACGTGATCATTTTATAGCATTCCTTAACAAAGGAGAAATTAAAACCGTACGAGGTGAGCAGGTCCCAAGTTCATCCAGTAAGACTTCAAATTTAAGTGATCATTAAAACAGACTAAACAATTATTAACTTAACACACAGGGCAGGGCTCATATATGTAGTTAACTAGTGAGCCTGATTAGTGAACTTGTGAACCTAATTAGTGAACTTGTGAGCCTGATTGGTGAACTTTTGAGCCTGATTGGTGAATTTGTGTGCAGGTGGTGCACGAGTTCATCGGCGGCTACATCTTCCTGTCGATGCGCACCAAAGACGCCAACCAAACTTTGGACGACGAACTCTTCCACAAACTGACGGGCGGCTGGGCCTGAGCCCACAGCTGTCCACCATCTTTTATTTTAAAACCTCAAATGTTTGAGCCGAAAAGTTCTTCCTCTTATTCATAAGTACGTTCGTGCCTGAAATTGGAATGGATTCCCAAACACTGATACGCGTACTCAGATTTAAATTCCATTCAATTTTATGGGCAAACTCCGGTTAAATTATCTACTAAAACTTATTATTAATCAATTTTTATTTTTTTTTATTTCTGCTCATTTGTTGTATTCGGAAAACTTACGGTCATTTATTTTGTGTTAAATATTTCTGTGTTCTGCTCAGAACTAAAATTTGAGTGTGGATACTGTTTGATTCTGAATATGCAGCGAAAAGATCATTACATGTGAAATATATTATTTTGCTTCGGTCACAATTTATTAGCAACTCTTGAAATGCTTAAAAATATTTGTGCGTTTTAATAATCGAACTGTGAGCTTTTGTAAATGCGCTTTATAGGCTAAGGTAAGAGTAATTAAAACGACAAAGTGAAGCCATTCGTTTGCGTGGTTTAATAATATAGTTATAACATTGGTTTCTTGTTTTTGAAAGTCTACTCAAATCCTTAAATGCTCTGCAAATTTTGCGAGCTGCTCAGTGTCCTTGTGGCAAATTTATTTATGAACACTTGACTTCTATTAAGGCTGAAATATGAATTAATGCTTACTTCTGTTTACCCACAATACAATTCTGTACGCTTTTACAATTCAGGTTTCAGAATCGTGCGCCTAAACGAAACAAGAAGTCGTACTTTAATGTTAAATTTTATGAGAATTTAATATGTATTAAGGTTTTCAATAGTGTCGTCCTAAAACGTACCGTACTGCCTTTGCATCAGTGCCTCAATGTTCGTGCCAACATTTCAATTCTTCACGACTCGTGCTACTTCCATTTTAGGGGTACTTTTAGAATGATGTTTATAAAATATTTACCGTAGCCTGTCCAACAATCCTGATTCATCTTTCGGATGCTCAGTTTTTTGTGTTCTGGTCTCCACTTTGATAGCAGTCAGAATAATCCTGGAGACCGTAGTGAACGACTCTCTACAGTTGTTGGATCTTCATCCTTGTAAAATCTATTTAAATGATATTCCGATGGGTGAAAAGTTGTAGCAAATATTGCATGTGCAATTTTCGTACTCTAAAAATCATGCCATTAAATGTTATGCCTGTGCCTCTGATTAGTCACTTCAAATGAATAGCTTGTAAAACCGCAGTCGTTTGTTTATTATTTTAATCTCGTGCTAATTTGATGAATTTTCGTACGTCATGCGAGTGTGGGTTCCAAGTACTCTTTTTAGCCCAATTCGACGTTCATGCACTCAAAACCGTGCTGGTATTTGTAGTTGTGTAAATAATGTAAATAACATACAGAAGTGCTTCTTTTATCTGCTATTTGCTTGTTGTTGATTCTAACATTGGCCATTATTCGTATTGCATATATTTTCACGATCCAAATAATGTTTGTTTGGAATTTGTTTTCTTGCTCATCTTCTTCATCGCGGTTGTTCTGTTCTACCTTTAATTGTATTAATAAATTTTTTGTATACAATAATTCTCGATCTACATTCTAGGTAGACAACAATACAAACACAAAAAGGGATGTATCATTTGCCACCAATTTTTTCAACTTATATTGATGTGCAATTAATCTTGCTTATATATGACTTAGGGCATTTCCAGACCTCTCATCTGAGTTGCACATGCGATGTCATGAGGATCGTAGTTGAAAGCTGTAATTCCGAGATGCCTTGTGACGTGATTTCTCCCAGCCGCTTTATTTATGCTGTATTTTTTCTACTTACTAGGACGCTATGGTTTTTGTCCCTACTTATCTTACATTCAGCTTAGGAAAAGGGAGGAACCGTTACCGTTTTATTGCTTTTAAAGAGAAACACGAGCTGCTCTCGACAACTCATTCATGAGGCTATGGCGCCCCGCATGAGCTCAGTCGGCATTTAACTCTGCGCGAAGTTTGGTCTCAAACAAGTGCTTCCCTATTCTGTAATTTCTTCGTGTCGTAACGAGGGTGTCTTTAACTAAAGTAGTTAGAAATAATATTTTAAGATGTGTTAATGTCAGATGCCGCGAAGTAAACCAAACTCCTGAACTCTGAAAATTTATCTAATTATTTTATTCGTCGTGTCGGTCGGTCGGTCGGGACTTTAATTTTTGCCTCGAGCAAAATATGGATAACACGGAGTATGATACGATTTGATGAATTGCCGGAATTCGTTTTAATTTAGATGTTTCCGTAACAATATGAGTCAATTTGAATATCAAAAAAATTGTTTGATTTCTAAGCAGACCTGAATCAACCTTCCCACATCTTTGTATATACGGGCAAAAAGAAAGTTGGCAGCGCACAGCTAACGCATCTTTCGTTCTTCACGTTTGTGGAAGCATTTATCCGTCTTCAGATTTGAGGTAGAACCATGAGAATTGTCCAGAAAATCAAAGCAAGAGTAACCGGGTTCATTACATTGCACGCGTATGATATATTACTGCTAAGCCTCATCGATGGTGATCTATGTGACGTGTTACAACTAGCATCGTTCTTGTTAAACCTCAAAATCTACTTAATGTTGACCGTGTCATATAAGTAAACTATTAATTACAGACTCACAATTGTTTCATTGATATCAAGATGTTTCCAGCATTTCATCTAAACCAATGATATCGTTCGAAAGTTGGATTATTCACTGTAATATTTATCGAATTTAACTCGTCATTGTTCACTGGGTGCAATGCAAAGCAAGAGTTAAGTATTATCCGTGTACTTGGTTAAACATATGTACAACTTACACACCAAGCTGTACAATTGTACATAAGTTCGATGAATAATCAACACAATTTTTGCTTGATTAGTCACAAGATATAAGCTATCGCGGATCTCAATATATAGCTTAAAAATATAAATAAAATGAAGTACGTGAGAGGCCAATATATCATATTTTCTAAAACTGTAACCTACGAGTTAAGATTACGAAACGGCAATGCGGGTTCAACAGTAACGCTATTGCAAGAGTTAAAACCTATTCTATAAGTGTACTTTACTGTTAAAAATGACTTCCGAATCCATGCCTGGAAAACTCAATTACAAGGCATACTGTTCATGATCCTAGATTTTCAAACTTCGAGAAACACTGAAAATTAATCAAGTACATCGATACCGAGGGCACAACCATTACATCTGGAGTAAAAAAATCTATATATCCGGGCGAAGCTTCACGAGCAATGTTATGCCACGTGCAGCAAGATGCTGAAAAGACAAGGAAAAATGCAAGAGCTAGGTTTCTAATCTGCGTTCTGACAAGAACGCATAGCCGCATAGGTAAGTAAAAGGGACGAAAAGTTTGCAAGCCATACAAAAGCGATCATCTAATGACGTAAGAAAAATATCACTTAAACGAGAGATTACTACAATATATTGGACGATGAACTCTTAATTTCTTAATACTACGAGCAGAATCTTCTAAGGTGTAATTCGTTGAGTTAACAGCGATCAATTCATTATGCGGTCTTAGGTGATCGAACACGAAATTGCGTGGCAGCATAGGCCGAGTATAGAAAACGCCTTAAAATTTACACAATGAGAGAAGCAGTCTTATAAATAACCACCAGGTAATCTCGACACTTCTTTTCGATGCAGAAACGTGACCGAACGAAGCGACCAAATGTAGGTAGGTGATCACAATGGGTCATTTCAAAAAAAAATTTTCAAGTGTTGTATATGGTACGAAAATATCTCAACTGGACGAAAAACTTCATCTGAGGAAGTGATGTCAGTCGATGCTTTACAAAATTCAACTGTTCTTAGTATTGCCATATTAGGCGATGCCATATTTATCGACTCAGTATTGCCAGATTTATCGACGATGTCTCACAGGAGTACAACAGATGTGAGTTATACTTCACATAACAGAGGCTCGGTGACAAATGAGGGAGGGTGCGAAAAACCACGCATCTATGAAAGTACGAACACTATAAAAACAGCGAGAAAATCAAGATATTTTCCAGCCTAGATCAGCAAATGCGTAAAGGTCATCTAAGAGAAAGCTACACTATAAAGGTTACAATACAGGCTACACAGCTATTAGTTCTAAATGGCCGGAGTGAAGAAGACACTTTATTTCAGGAGCGAAGGATGAGGAACGCCAAGATTAAAACATATAATATAGGTAAGGCGCCGTGCAGGCAAAACATTCGTTGTAGTTGATATTTCGTACGTGAGCAGCAGCGTAGTGAGTGAGCGGCGACGCTTGTGATGATCAAGAGTGACCGACCATTACATTAATATTTGAGTTTGTGCCACTACATGAAAATCACAAAATGATTAGAGCATGAAGAAGCACAAAGTATCTAAATAAGTTGCTTCAATCACTAAAATAAGTTTTGATAAATTTTCATTCAAAAAATTAACTAAAAAGTTAAAATCCAATACACGTCAAAATTCTATTGACGGTGACGGTTTTAAAAAAATACTATGGGACACAATAATCCAATTTTGGTGTAAAGTAAACCTTATAGGATTAAGAGCATTCCAGAATAAAGCAATTAAGGAGGAGAGACAAAATTTGCTACAGGAAAAGCATGAGTGAATATATGACAGAAACGTGAAGATGAACAAATCTAAGAAGTTGAACGCTAATGCGGCTATCACAGACACGGCATTGCACTACAGCTATTGCCCGCCAAAGCATTTGACAGGCTCAACAAGGACAGATTGGGTAACAACACGCGGCAAATGTGATTGTCAGAGCACTTATAAATATGCTATTGTCCATGGTATCCCATAGAGAAACAAGATCAGTTATTCTGCATCCGAAAAGCTAAACTACATTCTATCCTGCTGAGATTATGGACGCAACTATTGCCTGAAAGTCTTTAGACTTACAAAAAAGATAACAATGATCACCGCATAGAAAAGACTTCAATAAGAAAAAAGAAAGAAAACTATTCAAAACTGTCTTGAAAAAAGAAAAGTTGGATTGTCAGGTCGAAAAGTATAGATCGAGTTTCTAAAAAATGTGACGTCTTACAACTACGCTAAAATAATTGTTCCACTCAGCAAAAATTGCCGAGAATTCATAACGAGACAAAAATGTCCGCTGATTTTGTCAAGGACATAAATTAAGCATTGTTTAGTTTAAGCAAATAGAACGAAGCCATACAACGTACTAGGTACAGAACATGATAAGAAATACGGCAAATCACTGATTTCTCTAAAAAATTTTACTAAGAGATTGGGTGAACAGCGAAGATTTCACCCGTCCACACGGAAATAAGAACATATGCGACCCTGAGATTACAAGAAAAAGTTAACTTGAGTCCTTAGAGTTATCACCATCAGGAAAATAGACCTTAGTGATAACGATATCCCCAGTGCTGAGGGTCTGGCAGTGCGAGTCCACCTTCCCCCCTTTCCGCGGGGAGTAATTGTGAAGCGAGTGTGACGGGCTCATGGCAGGAGAGTAGACCGGTGACGTGACAACGGACCGTGACACAGTCGAGTGACAATTGCAGCTGCAGCATCGTTGTGCCGACGATGAACAGTCCCTGTCATTAATAATTAAATCCCCATACGTCGAAGGTGGTACTGGCGAGGCAGCGGCACTAGGCCCCCGGAGTTGGAGGCCGCAGTCGCCCCCAGGGTCACTGTCCAAAGTCGCAGCCGACAAGATGGACTCCAAACGGCCGATTTTTTCGAGTCTGTCCATCGTCTGGTCATTAAGCACGTGTTCGACCATCACCATGCTGTCCGTCAGTGACGTCGGTTCCTGTAGCGAGAAACTGAACGTTACAAAGAGTCAAGAAGAACACGTGAAATCTGAACAGCACGAAATACTTTCCAGAAATCACTTGGGCATTCAATGAGATAGATTGCTGTCGAGTATTATATTATTATTCATACGTAGTTTAGATGCACGTACCAGCGTCTTGAGAGAAAAAATAAATGTCCCACAATCTACCTTCTTTGGCGACCCAGCTTCTTACGACTGTGATTCATTTCGTTGTTTACAAAATCATTTGCGGAAAAACATTCGCAAGCAACAAGAGAGCAACGCGATATTTTCAGAACTCTACACTTCGAGCCATAGGAGTTTTCCAATAATTATAATCAAAACCTTGCAAATACATGAAAGAAGGTATTAGATGATCAGGAGAAGCACATTAATAACTTAACTTACAATTAGAAGTAACATCGATTCACACGTTTTTCGGTCAGAGTAAAAGCAGAATTTACGCGATGACTAGACGCATTTACCTCAAACGTTTAATCAAAAATAAAAGAATTCATTAAGAAAAAATAAAATAAGTCATGGGATTGAGGAACCTGAGCGGAATTACTTTCATTCTCATTCATTCATTTAGCTATAAATTTGATTTTCTAAATTGTTAAGGAAAAATAGCGCGAAAATTCCACATCAATCTAAATTATCTAAATAGATCTGGTCAAAAGGCCAGTTCTCAGATCTGTAAGAGACAAGTTAAGAACATTGTAAGAATCGGCGACAGGCCAATTCGACCTATTCCTCAGCGTCGATATTGCTAAGCTATTCTTATTCAGTTATGAATTAGGTTATATAAATTGTTGTTAAATGATGAAAAGTGAAAGCGTTGTACCTGCTTGAGGGGCTCAGAGAGGGAAGGAGGTTCAGAGCGCGGAGAGAAGACTCCGCCTGAACCACTTGAGCCTCCCGACCCGAGACTGCTGATGCTGGGGAACTCCGTGTCGTCCTCGTCCTCTTTGTCGGGAGAGTTGTCCCTGTGGAGAACATATAATGTAGCAGGCATTAGCACGGGACCCGAGGGCGGGGTGACCTGCCTAGCGACGACTCGGAGACGTAGGACGACGAGACGACGAAGGTAGCGCATCACCGTGACCGGGGACTAGGAAGTCCCAATCTCATCATAAGGTAAGGTCATTAACATCCTAGTTTAAATAAACCTAAAAAATTCAGCACATTCAAATGAAACATATGTTTTGGATTCATATTCTAAACTAGACATAGAAACTAATAAAGTAAAAACTGGACACAATGCACAAACAAATTGGTCATTTATCCTTCGAGAACCATGAGAAAACGTTCGATCCTCATAAATTTTGTTGAGCTAAAGTGTGTATCTGACGCTCGTGTAAAATTGATGCTAAAATTAAATTAATGCTAAAGTGTGTATCTGACATCGAAAGAAGTGGTCGGTATTTGAAATAGTGATGATAAGAAAAATTCCAACGCATGAAATTTATTCCAGGGAAAAAATCGCCAAGGAAATAATTGATCAAGGTAACAATGAATTACATATTGTTAAAAATCACAGAATTCATGAACCGTAGTATAAGATATTAAATTCACCATTCCACAGCAAAAACAGAGAAGAAGTAAAAGAGAGCTGGGAGTTTATTCGAAAGTAACGGCCTCAAAATACTCCTCTTTCATAGAGATGCATGTGCAATTTTGTCGTCTGTATAGATCTGTAATCTGCGCTCCTCCCGAATAGATAAAGAAAACACGATAATAATAAACAACCTGAGGTTGTTGCTGTCCTTGTTTTGGAGACGTTCGAGTTTCTTGACGACTTTAGACGAGCCCTCCAATTTTTCCCTCTCCTCATCACTGAGCTCTAGATACCTGAAAAAGAATTATAAAAATATTCTATTCCTTAATATTTATTATTATATATAATTATATTGCATTCCTTAGAAGGTCTAGTATAAATTAGCATCGAGAAAATAAATTCGATTCATTTTTAAGCATTTTGCGAATAAACATTATCATTTCCTACTCAATATCCTGCAAAGAAACAATGTACCTGAGTAGCCTGATCTCCCTGTTGGAAAGTACGATGCTCTTGGCCTGCGTGTTGGCAAGGCGTGTCTTGAGTTCCTCTATTTCGGTTTCCATTTTCCTACGACGCTTCGTCTCCTTCACCTCCTCCGGCCAGATGGTCCAGAAGACCTGCTCCTCGCACAGCTCAGCGAACAGCTCAATCAGATTCGGCTCCAGACGTCTGCAAAAAATGAATTCTGAATGAATTTCGTTGTCTAAATGAATTTTGAGAGGCACAAAATTGCCTGATGGGGAAACATGAGCACTGAAAATTACTCGAAGAATCGGAATTATTTTACACAGAGTTCTGGGACAGAATTGTTATTGTAATAAAAATACAGCGTGAAACAAGACTCGAGAAAGTCGTGATAAGCTCCAGTTGCTTGAAAGTTTCCAGAACAGAAACTAAATTAAACTCTCGAGCATGAGTTTCCACACTCAATAACTATTTATATGAAGGCGAAAATAATATATGTTATACATCGTTGTGCAATTAAAGCTTTATTAAAGTGTCAACAGATTGAACGGTTCTGCGTTTTATAGTCATAAATGGAGTAATAATTTCTACAAATCTGGAATGACCGATGTTCGGATATATATTTTGTGGTCAAAATATATACTCTNTCGTACGCTGCGTATAAGATCATTTCTTGCGTCAGTGGCCGGCGGGACCAGAAGCGCTGGTCACGGCGGTAGATCTTCTTCATCTGCAGGAAACATTCATTGTTTAACCATTAAAAATGAATGAAGAATTGTGAACAGTGCGTATAATTTAAATTATCAAACAGGATACACGGAGAGAGGACATGCATTATAGACGTTATATCTTATTGGTACCAACTTAGAGCCATGAATATGAGGTGAAGGTGGAAGGTTTTATTCTAATCCGTAGAAAACAATAAGTATGAAAAATATGTGTACATTCCCAAATAAAAAGGAGGCATACGTGAAGAAAAAAATTGGGTCCCGCGAAAAGAACTGGTTTTTGTATTTGTACTGCGGTAAATGACTGCATTAGCAAATTACCGGCAAAATAAGCCTGCTCAGGTGGCCATAAAAGAAGGTGAATATAATTTTCAACTCACCTGGTCCTTGCGAGGGTTGACGGGAGCGTTGTACAAGGAGCAAAGATGATTCAGGGAGATGCACTTCACCTTGAACACAGGCTTGCCAGTCTCCTGCATTTGCAAGATGGAATACGCCGCCTGCAATGCGCAAAATACATACAATAAAATCTAAATTAAAATATATTGAATGTGTTTAAACGTCTTCAGCATTAAAGTACAAAAATTTAGAAGACAGAATTTATTTATAATTTGCCGTCTGCTTTATTTTGCCTGAAATTTAGTACTGTAAACGTAGATACGGTATACGTATACACTGCGAGAAGAAAAATTCACGGCTAAGAGTTCTCTGAAATAGAAGCCCGTTTGCGCACGTTCACTTTTAACATATTAGACGGTGTATATATGATCATTTAAAAATTTTACTTATACCTTAGTGTTTTGACTGGAATTGGACAAATGGTTAAGCTGAATATCAAATTCAACACCAGTATTACTCCAAAATGTTCGACGCACTAACAATTACGTACGAGAATAACCTCTTCTCGTATTAATGAAGTAAATGTATATAAATAATAAAGGATGAATGATGAATTTTATAGTTTTTAGCAACAGCTCTCACCTGAGTATCGAAGACGTTGGCGAGAGTAACACCGTGCTGGTTGTACAGAGCTCCCGCATCTCCACGACAATCATGGGTCACCTGCACATCATTAATAAAAGTTATTACAATGTAACTTCTTGTTACTACAATCAAATGTTACATCTAGAAATATAGAAGTACTCAACGTTGGCAAGCTAGTGGTGATACCGTCACAGGCGACACTTTATGCTTATATTGGCAAATTGAGTTTTAATTTTGTTTAATTTCTGGTATCTTGCGTCATTTTTTTGTCCCTGCGATGAATTCGTGTTAGTTGGACGCAGCACGCCTTACACCAGTTATTTGTGACAGGAATTTTCGCAGAAATGTAGAATGCTTCTTCGAAAAGGAAAAATAGGTTAAACACAACCTGCCGTTCTAGCTTAGCCTGTGATTGACTTGAGAAGACCTTTGATAAACAAAAATATAAATTCTATTTCGAGGTAGGTGTTGTTTTCGTAGCATGATGTCAGTATACCTATTACCTATGTAAGACCACCCAATTCAAATAGAGCTTATTAAAAAACACCCAGTAGAGCCTGCTTAAAAAGCGATGAATATTGAGGAAACAAATGGTCGCGATGAATAACGTCACAAATCTATGACGAAGCTTCAGCCGCGTGAAATCTGCCGACATGATGGTAGCTTCCGTGCGGACCGTAAGCCGCGGGCACAACCGCCTCCGGCCGCTCGCAGCAACTTGCAGGGGCTCTCTCAGGCTGACGACTTCTTCACATGATGTCGACACTCACTCGACAGAACACGGATGTTGCTATAAGTTATGCAGAAAGCAACAATAGGTTCAACACTGAATCACCGACTATAAAAATTATCAAATTGTAGACAAAGCACAATCACACAATACGCAAATTTCCATGTCAAGAAATACCTATTCCTTGTACATACACTGTTAGAAAAATTACCGTTAACGGTATTACCGGCGTCTCAGTGGCCGGTCGGCACGTAAAAAGGAACACCGTGTCGCCGTTTTTATTCAAATTTAACACTAGAAATCCGTAAAACGTCTGATAAAAACGGCGAAACAGTTTATTTTCACGGGGCGACCGGCCATTAGAACGCCAGTGTGACCGTTTTTTCACCGTTTTCTAATAGTGTAATTGGTCTTAATGAAGGTATAAACTCGAATGAGTGTGATGTCTTAAAGTAGCTTCCAGAAAGTAACTCAGTCTTGAGAAATAATGCATCAAAAGTGTGAGGTCAGACTTTATTTCGGAATTAGCCGTCTACTTAACTGTGCCTGAAATTTAGTACATGAGAAACAGGTAAATGCAAATTTAGGCAGTAGAAGTATTCACGACTCAACATTCTCTGAAACAGAAGTCAGTTTTAGCACGTTTACTTTCACACATTGGACAGTACCTACACATTGATCATGAAATGTGGATGCAGGAGAGTTCTAGTGAAGCCCGGAACAACGGGATAATGCATGTAAACCACAACTACACACATGATTTAGCGTTAAGTGCTGATATTTCTAATGATTAATTATTACTTTACTATATTTATGGGATTATGAGAATGGAGGAAATAATACACCATTTTTAAGATCAGCATGGTAATAATAATAATAATAATACACTGTTTCTAAGGTCAGTAAACATGGAAGGACATGAGCAAATTCCAATAGTGTGGTTCCAAATTAATTAAAATATTAATTTTCTTAGATAAAAAGTGGCAAAGACGTCAATGTCCATCAAACAAGCATTAACAAATATTCTGGTCAATTCATCAGGTTGACGGCTCAACACTACAGCAAGGTATCCACAAAACAGGCCAAGCAGCTAACTAGAAAGTCCAACTCAGACACCCACGACATCCCGTTAGATGAGGTGTACACTGTACAGCATTCAAATTAATGGTAAGCCACACCGCGTCCAGAGGCCAGAAAGCTGAGCAGCAAGCAAGCCATATACTTTGACGTGATACTATCCATAGTTACCGACCCTAGGGGAACCTATTTTATTGCACGTAGTTCTACTGGGAGCCTTATTATTTCTAGCAACTAATTCTCAATAAAATAGGTTCCCCTGGAAATAACTGTCAGAACACTATATAAAAGATGTCGTTATTAAGACACAAGTAACACGTTACAAACATTACCTACAATATTATGCTGCATAAATTCAAGACTGATGTTTTACTAGACCTAGTGGCTTACATCTATTACGACGGTAAACAAACAATCCTTATTTTTATAGAAAAATCAAGATATTTATGCGCATCTTCTAAGCTACGTATTGTTCTAATAGTAAAGCAGGTAGTCCATTTATGTAAATATATATTCGCAAAAGGTGCGTAAGTACATGGGACAGGTTACATGCTGTTCTTGTCACCCCGTAATTAAAAAAAAGGAGAGTCCAACGCGAGGAAGAGCATATGTTCCCAGACCGGATATTACAACTCGATAAAAAAATGTAGTATATTACAACTCGATGAAAGAAAAATTGTAGGATACTACAACTCGATGTAAAAAGTTGTAACAAATAAATGCAGAACAGTTTGCAAACGAACGTTTTCAAGCGACTTGACAGGGAGACCAGTTCAGTGCTTGATATCTAAACACACGAAACGTACGTCTCGAACAAGCGCTCAATCGATGTAAAAAATAAGAAGAATACGTACTAATTCATTAGAAACGACACAGACTCCATGAAAGGAAAATGCGTTGTAAATGTGTTTTAGCATAGGTAATGATCAGGGTTTAAAATCATGGTAAGATTGAACAAGTAAAGTAATATGGCAGCATCAAATTAATAGTATAAAGGAATTGAAACAAATTCTACTGCTTTTACTTTAATTAGGTCCGGTGAAATGAAGTAGGTAAGGACCAGACATCACCTGAATATACTAGCAACGCAAAGTAGTCGAGTATGACGAAAGCAGTTGTCGAGCAACATACGAATCGCTAACGGAAGAAAGCGTTGTAATTAAAGCAGCTTGCAGAAACAATGCACGACGCCTGTGAGGTGCAAGGTCATCTCAAAGTTCATGTCCGCGAGGAAAAACTTGTTAATTCTGAACGCGGACCAATAAACCGAGGATCAAGAACTTGTGAGATCCTAATATAATTTCTTTTCTATCAAAGGCCTGATTCAACGAAAAAATCTGGAAGACCTTAATTGCGTATTTCCCCACATAAAATTGCCCGACAATTAAATCAAATTAACGACCGAGTTGTAGACGTATTCGTGCGCACTCCATAGGACAGTCTGACCAGAAGCGCTACAGTCAAAGGACTCACGCTCGTTCCTGTTACCACAATAGGAGAATGCTAAGCGCCAGATAGAGAGCCAAGGATGGCAACACTGAAAGGCTCTTAGTGACAAATAACAAACAAGTCTCGGTGACGACACAGCGAGCGCGAGGCGGTAGACTTATATGTACAATAACAACAATGATGTCAAACGCAGATAAAAGTGGACAATCAATTATTACACAATTAATGGTAGAATTGTGACACAAAAAAGTCTAATCAGTAATCATTTAACTAAAATGTTCACATTGCCGTTGAGTAGGCTGAGGCAAAAACATGCTGTTGAAATTTCAATATTCTCACTGGGGCTGTTTAATACAACTTTAAATTGGTTTTAGTTTCACTCGTAAATATCTTTTCATTAATGAGCTTGTGCGGGGAAAGACACACAGCAGCTGTTAACCACAGCAGCTGCGGCAGCAAATTCCATCCACAATGACTTCGCCACCACCGCTGCTCCACTAACTTCCTTCCGGCCACTTCTCCTGCCGCCATATTTAACACAAAATGCACGCATGAAAGGTTAGACAGAACGGAATAATTCATGAAATTTGGCTAACTCTAATTCAGATTAAAAGGTATATTTTTCTAATCATACGACGAAAATTTAACATAACAAATCTCACATAAAAACTTGTTAATTTCTCTATAAACAGAGGTTGAAAACCGACTGATATAATTTCTGAGACAATGAGCAATTTAATGACAATAGTTCAGGGTTTAAACGAAAATAACTATCAGAAAAATGCATTACCGTTAAATGGAAAATGCAAACCATAATCTAGACGGAACGGCAGACGTAGGCTCTGCAGATACAGATGTATAAAGTGACTCTGCCATGACTTTGAACTGTTTTATGTGAATTCTGATTTAGCCGCGGTAAATACCGACACTGACACTAAATACAAAAAAGTCTCGGTAGATACGGATACTCGCTCTGTAGATACAGATGTAGCCTAAATGAATGCATTCATTCTCGCAGTAAATTCAGACGAAGTCAGCGAATACACACATAGGTTCAGTTAGTACAGACGTATAGCCACAGATAAATACGTACGTAGACTGTGTTGACACTGACATGCTCTGTAAAAATAGACCTAGCCCCAAATTAATACATAAGCTTAGTGATGGAGACGCCAGTTCTTCGACACAGTCTATACGTTCTAAGAATACTAACATAGGCTGAGAGGGTCTCCACTATACAGCAGAAAAAACTGGAGCACGGCTGTACATGGCAGCCGGACACTCCGTGAAGGCTGTGAGAAATTCCAGCACGATCAAATTTTAACGCCGCAAGCAATCAGCACACGACAGAATAATAGGGGCAATTGCAGGAACACAGAAAATGAAACTTCAGACTGGAGTCGACTTGTAAACATAGTACATCAATGTATGAATCATTTGACGCATTTTAAATACTACCGGAAGGAATAACATAACACACGAAAGACATCATGCATATGGGAAAAATCAGTTGATAGATTAATATAAACAAGATTTCAAGAAGACTAAATCACACCTGCAGTTTTAGACTTGATTGCAGGCAAAACGAACCGATTAAAATGAAGCATACGATATTTATGCTTATTACCTACGTAACAAATACGTGCATCTACACGAGAGGTGATGACTTGAAAGATGAGTTTGGCAGCAGTGCAGCGTACGAGCCACATAGAGAGCAGAACATGCGTCGAGTTTACAGGTCGAATATATGAAGCCTATCTCAATTTATTTCGGGGCACGAATGTGTAGAGCAGAGCCATCGACCGTCAGCCAGGATCTGTTTACCGTCGGCACTAGTACAGGATGACTAGTCATTCTCACTGTCACATGTATGGAACTTGATTATCACAAACTGTGATTGATTATATAGTCACTGATGTCGCCTGCATCAACCGAGCCTATTTTCACAGAATTATGGGACTTGTTTACAGAGATCATATCTAATGAGGAGTTGTTAAATAACGATGATTTAGGTTAACTCAGATGCAACATAAAATTCTGGGAACATTTTTGTCGCGGCTAATCGTGACTCGGGTCAGAACTGTTTCCAGAGGCTCTGTCCCACGCAACGCCTGGCAATCGAGTAAAAAAAACCGTTTCGGTCGTCGAGAAAAATAGATGAAACTCATTTTACTACAGCCTATAAACTATAACAGACTAAATAGAAGATTGCAATATTAAATAAGTTAGGGCGTAATAGTTGCAACTAACGATAGAAAAAAAGATGCACGCGGAACTGCAAGGAATTTAATAGCCAAGGACCGCAGTGGTTTACAGATTAGAACATTAAGAAACGAACTGAGATTTGAACGATGAAGACGACGATAGACACCGAATTATTTCGCTGTTTTCCAAGATATCAGTGCTATTTAGCAGTTGAAAATAATAAATATATATCAACTAAATATCCGTGATACCAGCCACCTAGAGTTCGGCCAAGGACTGACTATTAGAGGACTGTTCCCTTTGATCCGAGACTTGCATTAAACACCCACCATTGTGGGCAACACACGCGGGAAAACAAGGCACGCGAGGGGTCACACGCAGGGGCTATAGATTGCCAGTATCGAACATGCTACCCGCTCTGAGCTTCTTTAGGATATAAAGGGTAATCCTGACGATGATCGTTCTATTCCGAATCAGGCAACCATGCCGCAGTGCTTGTCGCCGAAACCAACTTTCCGGGGCCACTGAGTTCCGGGCGGCCTATTTTGCCTTTCTAGTTAATTTGAAACCGTTGGTCCCATTCGTAATCGAACTTTGGTTGTCCTTGAACGTTGGGTTATTTTTGGTTTTTAGGCATTTTGGTTTTTTTTCGGGGGTAATGAATTGTAATCAACTTTAACTTGCTTTTCAAATCGAAGCAATTAGACAATAATTAACACTCATCTATTAAAATTTGTATGGACCAGCAATCATTTTGAAACATATATTCTCAAATGATAGTGAATCGAACGCGTACGGTACTTGATATATTACGAATTAAACCGTAGACGCAAGCTATTACAGCATCCGCAAGCCCAAAGCGAGTCACAAAGCGGGTAAAGTTAAGCTTCCTTTTCTGTTTATTATAGCACAACCAGGCCAGCAGTGAAGTGCTCGCAAGAATGAGAGGCCCGGTGAGAGCTCGACCGTCACGCAAACAAATCCCTGCGATTTACTGAATCCCAAATATTAAGAAAAACTTACATCAATCAGTAATAATTTCTGTACATGAACAAATTAATGTACAATTTATGGCATAAGAAATTGAAAATTAACACTTTAAAAAAGTATATACGGTATTCTAAAGTTATTCGACTGCTTTAATCGCTACTTGACAGAGTTTGCTAACAGAGACAATGCCCCAAAAATTCACTATATCTTTCTAGAAAACATTTCGGAGCTTAGCTCCATGCATCAATGAAGAAATTATTTTGAATTAGAATAGTTTGAAAGCCGCCAATAGCTGTTATTCACTTAAAATTTAACATAAATAAGCTTGCTTGATACCATGTCATTTAATGATCAATTCTAAATTTTAATGTCTCCAGTGACTTTCGATTGTGCTAATTGATTGTTCATTCTCGTATTATAGAATCTTTTAACGGATATTGTAGCTGGGGTCCATATTGTTTTCTGAGCAGATATTGTGAAATGTATTATAATTTTATTGACTTTGAAATTCTGAGTAAAAACGAGTGACATGATATCGTTATAGTGGCTTCAAACATAGAAGCTAGAATTAAATTAGCTCTAGTCATTTCATCCGTCTAAATAAAAGAAAATAATAATATAATATACATATATAACTGAACACCAAAGTATGGAAAGAAAGTTTATATTTACGGCAAGCTCAGGCAGGGTTAGGAAAACATTGGTATAATGGACGACGCAAGCTGTGGACGATGGCGTGCAAACGTAGCATGGATACGCGCCACTAAAGGCCTATGTTATAGAGGCCATCGTGCCTGATTTGACATCGTCCCTCGCATCCTTGTTCGTGTCTGGTCACAAAATAACTAAAAGCCGATGATAAACAATGGCTCATCATTACAGAAACATATATTCCATTGACTATTCCTGAGCATTAGCATGATTAGTTGATTCATATTCGCGTGAGCATTTGTATAAAAGAAACTTGACTTCATAAAAATAGGCAATTCAAACCAGGTTGAATTTCATATGACTATCGGGAAACCTATCAAGTTTACAACAGCAACAACAACGAAATTTTTAAAAGTATTAAATTTTCTACTTGGAAAAGTGATTGAAACCGTGTAAAACATAACATAAGTTTGATTGTGATGGGGACGTAAACCCTACTTAATATATAAGCAATCTAATCGTCGACAGTACGGTATTCGAATCATCTCTACAGAAATAATGTGAGAAGTTTCTTAGAAATCAAGGAAGTCGCAACATTTATACATTTTGTGAGCCACAAAAAAGTCAGTACTGCAACAAATTAATTTATTTGGTTGCGAATAAAGCAAGCATGCTTGGAATTAAGGAATAAACTAACAAAGTAATGTCGGCTGCAAGAAGCCGGGCAAAACTCGCACAAATGACCAGGCAACTCACTTGCCGGCGTCGTTGGGTGCCTGAAATAAACTGCTGATAGCTCCTTCTTGAAGCCTGAAATGAACTGCTGATAGCTCTTTCCTGCAGCCTGAAATAAACTGCTGATAGCTCTTTTTTGCAGCCTGAAATAAACTGCTGATAGCTCTTTCTTGAAGCCTGAAATAAACTGCTGATAGCTTCTTTTTGAAGCCTGAAATAAACTGCTGATAGTTTCTTTCTGGAAGACTAAAATAAACTGCTGATAGTTGTTTCTCGAAGACTGAAATAAACTCTGATAGCTCGATCAGCTACTTCCATCCCGTGACTGGGGTGATCCAGCTCAGGGCAGCAGCCAGACGCGACATGGGATAAACGTGATTAAACGGGGCCAGTTTAGCTCCGGAAAATTGCTGCTGAGATGAACAGACTAGCAGTTAAATGGGAATAGGAATAGAAAAGTGATCTTAAAATAGTATAGGATGGAAAAGGTTTAAATCTAAATGTATGAAAACTACGTATCACATTCATTTTATGTCAAACGTTTTCTAAATTGCGTGGAGAAAATGAGTGTGAACACAGTTGTGTGTCAATAAAAATACATTCAACTAAACTTGCGCAATATTCGAAAGAATCAAAAGAAAGGCTTTAACTTCCGTACGTATACTATATATGCATACAAAAGTAACGATGAATGAGCTACCATCCCAGCGCAAAGATGCTTGTATATCTACGTGGGAAGCAATGCCAACACTCGTCTACTAAACGACCGCCAGCTCTGCCATATTTTCAAGTTGTGATAGATATACAGAGAGCCGTACACGAAAATGTCTTTTGACTCGCGTACACACGCAAATTTCGTAGATTAAGAAAAAATATAACTCACTACTCACTGCAGTGAGTGACAGAGCGCGCATTTTCTCGTCGACGAAAACGTGAAGTCACGGACGGACAGACAGACGGACATGTCGAGCACAATAGTGCAATTTTTTCCATAA
This sequence comes from Hyalella azteca, assembly GCF_000764305.2. Taxonomy (NCBI): domain Eukaryota; kingdom Metazoa; phylum Arthropoda; class Malacostraca; order Amphipoda; family Hyalellidae; genus Hyalella; species Hyalella azteca. Next base: position 287,755 of record NW_025936119.1, on the reverse strand, counting down.
ATGAGAAAATGTGCTAAAAAGCTAAACAAAAAAACTGACATATTTAGGCACGACACATGCACAAGAATTTGGTCAGCCTCGTGCAGGCAGGCAGGTGGCCAAGTCCGGTCATCGTTGATATCACAAAAAATTGGAATGTTGACGATCAACGACAAAAAAAATGTTTACTGTACTACGCACTTCCAAGAGATTAAGAAGGAGAAAGAGATGATACATCTCAGGTAGGTATTCTTAACTGATGCAAAATGATCCTTAATGCTGATTTTAATTTTGCGCACAGGAAGTGCATTTAGTGAATTCAAGAATCAAAAAGTTTTGTCTTTAGTAAACTAAAGTATAAAAAAGTTCAGGCTGAGTTACTAGGGGTAATGAAGAGTGAGAGTGATTTCAGGATACTCGGTTCCACTTCTGGCTGCTCGGATTTGAGAATTTTGGAGTCTCTACTTATCTTCAAGCGAAAACCATGTCTCAATAATGCGTTTAGCTCATTTAATCTGGAAATAGTAAATCGCTAGGATTTTATATTCTTGTCGTACCCCTAGGACTAAGTTGTTCATAACTAGTCCTGTTTATTTCGATATAATGATAGGTCTTGTTTAGGCTTTATGTCTGTCTTTGAATTTTGACTTTTGAAGTGATTTTATTCATTTTAGTTTTAGTCGAACTGATGATGGAGCTGGACTCCGAAACGTTTTCAATATCGATATGGTGAATTTTCTTGGCGTTTTCTTTGCTTTTAAATTCCTTGAGTATTCTTAACTGATGCAAAATGATCCTTAATGCTGATTTTAATTTTGCGCACAGGAAGTGCATTTAGTGAATTCAAGAATTAAAAAGTTTAGTCTTTAGTAAACTAAAGTATAAAAAAGTTCAGGCTGAGTTACTAGGGGTAATGAAGAGCAATAAGTTTAGTAATTAGAATGATACCTAAAAAAATACTCTCAACGTTGCGATGTGCATGACGCTAGGATAATCTCAAGAAACAGTGCAACGCTACGACTCAATATTCATAAAAAATATAACTCCGTACTCACTGCAGTGAGTGACAATGAGCGCATTTTCTCGTCGACGAAAACGTGAAGCCACGGACGGACAGACAGACAGACGGACAGGCATGGCGAGCACAATAGCGCCTCATTTCCATAATTGAGAAAATGCGCTAAAAAAGAATGTTGATATGAATTTCATCGAGTTTTTTCCGTAACGATTCGTATTTATTTTTCTTCCTACCGATGTATAGGGTTAACAATGTCTTCGTAGCTACGGTACATAATGTCTATAGTTCAACCATAAGCCCTTACCACAACGTCCTTGTAAATATCAGTTGGCCAACATCGTATATGTGCCTTTGACACGCCGCAGGTATGATACGTTTCAAGAATGTGAAGTGTTGCACCATACGATGGCATATTAATTCAATACGGGCCATTCACAACACACCATACGCATTGGCAACCTGATAGTGATAGACTTGTTAAGAGACAGCAATGAATTGAAGAACAGACTGCTTCTTGAACGTGAAAGGCGATTTCATTACGAATAAAGTTAAACTGAAAATCGTGACTAATGCGGTGCTGGATGCCTCGTACATTCTCAAGACAATCTCAATTACAATTTTTAAAATGAATATTGTCTAAGAATTAGATATTCACCCGTCATATTCACCCAGCGATCCCTGGATGAACGTAATTTCACCCAGAATTATACAAAACACAGTAGGTATAGTATATACATACACTGCATCTATATAAATTGAAGAGTTTCAGATGAATCAGTCAAACGTATCAATGAAACCACAATTAAAGATGCGATTGAACCAGAGCAAAATATGCAAAACATTGCTCATAAGTCATATGAATCTATGCTCAATGTGGCGTCATATAACGTCCACATATGATGTTAAGTAACTAAAATCTCATAAGACGATTGTACTGATAGCATTAATTTCGCTCTAAAAAGGATAAATGTGAACGTCCAAGTCACTGTCCTAGTCGTCGCTTGTGTTTACATGGTTTGGGTACCGACGTTGGATGTGAGAGGAACATCCACGGACGCCATTGTTTCCAGCATAAAAAAGATCGGAAACGCGTTTAGCGCGAACGAACTTAACGACTCGTAATCAAAACGCCACGGTGCCGCCGTGTTATCCAGACAGCTGCGGTGCGATGAAGATAGAGCGGAAATTCTCCCTTTGCCCCCTAAGGGTCCTTGTTTCCTCTGAACGAGGTTTCTCACCCACTACAACCCTACTAGACGTGATGAAAGTACAGCCCAAATAACTCAGCGGTGTTTACCTTAAGATTAGAGGACGATTTGAGTTCAATGCTTGCAGCCGGGAACCACAAGTCGATCTTGTAACTGGTTTTCTGTCAAGGTCATATGACGATATGCGTGTGGGGTGTTCAGTAGCAGCAGCGGCTTTGGTCAATTTAATATACTTTAAGAAAGTGTAAGTACTCATTGAACGTAGATTTATGTAATTTCGAGAAAAAGTGTGATATGCAATGTTTAAGCACAAAACTTTGTGTAAATCGTGCGCTACAAATGAATAAAATCAGACGATATTTGAAAAAAATAAATGCAGAAATAAAATGTTAGCTAATTTAGCCTAACACTACCTTCGAGAACCTATAGTCATATTTTGGCAAATAATTTCTATGTAAATTATCTATAAATTTGTCCAGCACTAGGAAAGTAATTGTTTGAAATTAAAACCTGAGAAATTTCGGCAGCGCTCGCATCTAAAATGTCGGCAGCGCTCAACATCTAAATAAGTGCACATCTTGTGCGTACGTTGGCAGCGCTTCAGCATTATTTTGTGTCTTTCGATTAACAGTACGACTACACGAAACACGTGCTCAGCTGGCGCAGAGGTGCTACAAGATTCCTAGTTACCCCGCACGCTAGTCGTCGTATTGACGAACTCTGTCAAGACATTCAGGTCACACTTAGCCCAAGGTCAAAAGGCTTGCAGAATGCAGATGGAACGTGCAAGCTGTATTCACTTCGTTCCAGTTATAGTTCATAAATCTAATATGAGACACTAGTCACACGACAGCAATTCGTATCAAGACAGAGTAGAGAAATGTGACGGGACGATTTAGCAAGCCATATTTTAATCCGTAAATAACATTGAAACAAATAGAAGTTTAATTTACATATGATCTGTATAACGATTATGCAAAAACATTTTAAATTATTATTATTGTATTCATTATAAATATGCACAGAGTACTTTATCAGATAAAGATCGTTATAAGAAGCTGTATAGAACAGAGTCTTTATGAGCACTTGACTTTTATCTTCATGAAGTGTACCTATATAACTGATAAGATGTCAACAAGACAATGGTATAGTGTTACAGCATAATTCTCCCTTCTAGGGATTATCATGGAATTAAAAAGTGAATTTTGAATTGTATTTGCACCTTGAATTGCATAAAATATTAACCCCCATTAAAATAGAAAAGACATCACCTTTCAACAACACAAGATATAATGATTTCTAAAAGATGCCTTGCAACACAGACTAATTCACCATGATTTAATCACTAATTAGCTAAATTTACCTTAATAACCTCAGATGACTCTAGAACTTGTTTCAATCCTCCTTGACTCATTAATTGGCTTTCCACTTGCAGGTCAAAGATGTAAATTTGTCCAGTATAAACACCAAGCTGAAGAAGTGTCATTGGCCCAGAAGGACCCAAGTTAACCCCTTCTCCATCCAGGGCCACAGGTTTGCGTGTTGCCAAAATCCAGTTGGTGATTTGCCGACAACGTCGCACAGAGACAACCACTTCAGTATTCTGCAGCAGTCTCTGGCTGCACTGTTCTTCTGTCATGTTAGCAGGATCTATCAGGGACGGTGTGGGTAGTAAAGCATTGGCATTGCCACTCCTTTCTCGTTCATTATCAGCAATGGTTTTACGGAGTATTGTTCCCAAACGAGCTTTCAGAGTGTGACTCTTCTGTTTACTTTTCAAGCCTCCATTTGTGTAAGTTGCATCTTCATCATTTCCTGGAGGTGGACTGGGTGAGGTGCAATCATTATTATTCTTTGAATTATCTTTTCCTTTGTTCACTGCATTTAGAGTTTCCTTTAGAGTAAGAGAACTCTTTTGCCTTTGCAATGATGGTGGGCCAAAATTGCCATTCACAGAAGGAGGCAAAGACTCACTCATGGCAGGAGGAAGATTGTTACTAACTGGTGGAGAAGAAGCTTCATTTGAAGACATTATTCGAGGAGAACATGTCACGGATGGCAAAGACGTTGGAGAAGGAGAACTCAGTGTTGGGTCTGTGAATGGCTCCATTGCATCAAACAAAGATTTAGGGGGTTGCAATAAGTGGACACAATTGCTTTGTACACTGAATGTATTACCATGCATTTTCAGAAATGTACAGAGGTCACTGGGTGTGCGACAAATTTTAGGCCATACATTGGAAGGGCAAGCAGAAGCAAGACCATCAAACAATGCCTCCACATAGAGAGGCCCTTGAAGCAGAGCAGCTGCACAATATTGCATAACTTGCTGCATCAATCTGGGGTCCACCTGGGGCTGTTCAAGCTCCTTAAATGGTTGAGGTGTGGCACCTTCATACTCTTTAAGTATGATATTTTCCTCCCTAATGACAAACACATCAGGATATTTCATGAGAAATTCTTTGAATTCTTTACTGTGTTGGCCTGATACATGACGCACTTCAGGCGAGGCTTGAGACCTGTGTCCCAGAAGGCTCTTGATGGGGACTTCCGTGCCAGGCCCATACTGACGAAGCTTTCCAATGAAGTAGTCAACTGCCTCTTGTGCATAATCGCGACCGGCTAAACGTGCTACGGGATCACTTGGGTTATGGACACCATTGCTATAGTTTGTAACTGTGACGTAGTCACCATCGATTGTGAACAAGGACGGATATTGTTCCATAAACTTTCGGAGACCTGATTGGGAACCTCCAGCTATCTGCCGCATTTCTTTAGTAAAACCTCTAGTACCAAATTGACAGCTGAGGTCGTGCAGGGTTCGTGGCTCCCCTTTGTCCATAAGACGGTCAAGGAAGAACAAAAGGGTAAGATTCTTGACATGGTCGTAATCTTTTGAATCCAGATTCATCGAAAAGTATTCAAATAAAAAACACCTTACAAAAATACACGAATTTTTGCAAACCACCTACAGCATTCCAAGCGCACACCCACCCACCAGCACGGCTTAGTTTCTACTGAAGTCTGAATGCCATCAGTTCAATTCAGTTGCAGGTTAGATGTTTCGGCTACATTTATGTTTCTCAGGTAACATGCTTATTTAATTTAGAAGATGCAAATTTTATTAACAGAATCATTTATCATCACATTCATCTGGATTTTTAATAAGCACAAGTATTTATTTTATAGTTAACCGATAAATGCACACTGAACTGATGATTACCCTTCGCAAAAAAACCTTTAAACATAAAACGTTTGCATACTATATATATATAATTATCCCACGTAACCAATTAAACTTGAATACCTTTGAAATTATTGCAGAGTAATGAAAATTTTTTATGTCAAGACTAGAAATTGCATGTTACCTTGAAAATTCTTCAGTAAACACCATGCCCCTGACAGTCGCGACGTGTCAACAATCGGCTTTGAATTGAATCTAGCGTAGGACCGTAGGAAGCGATCTGCTGGGTTCCACTCCAGCAACTTTCTTTACAACATTGTTGAATTTACCAAACTTCAAGTTCTCGGCGGTACTCTCGTAAGTAAAACTAACTTTGTTTGTTTCTCATGTGTGTATCATTGACACATTTTTCCATGGATTCAATTTCATGTCTCAGCATTATCATACATAAGAAATTGGTTTAAATCTTGAGTAAATGAGGAGATTAAAAATGAACTGATTCTAAAAAATCTCTGGTTTGTCACTATGCATATAGGATTTCAGTAGGTATGAAATCTCGCGGCTTGAATGTCATAAATTTTTGTTTGATTGAAAAATTGCAGTTTGCACTTCACAAACTTGTCACTTCATAAAATTTTCAACTTCCGCAATCCGCATTGCTTTACCGTTCCTGCCAAAATATCCTGCAGAAAAAAAAACATAAACATCATAATGTAAACAAATCAACTAAACATTTTCTTGAAGATCGCACATTGTTGCGGTCATGTCAAAGTGGTCAGACTGCATTAACACATGCTCAACTTACAGTAAGGACAAATTTTATCTTTGCCATTTGACTGTTTTAGGGTAAAATTAGATATTTGGGGTAACACGTGCATGGACTTTGTAAATAAATTCATGCCTCGTAAATGGCTTTTCATGGCCCAGATATGGAATTCACAGCTCGGTGAAATGGAATCACGGCTTGAAGAAATGGAATCACGGCTGGCAAATCCATGAAACCACAGCTCAAAAAATTCAGTCATGGCTCGCCAAGTAGATATATTCCATGCCTGACTTCAAGCAAGTGTGGAACGTATCTATCCCCCAGTGCCAGGCAGATACTAGGGCCTACCCCTACCAGCCTAGGTCTGGACTCGAGGCAATACTTGATAATTATTGCATTAATAACTAGATAAAGTATTTTGACTTCAAGCCTCAACTTCATCTTCAAGGCAATGAAATATGAATTAATGTTCTAAACCGTGGAACACAATTTTTGAGCCACAAACTCACTGCCAAAGGCCAAAACTGGCAAAAAGGGCAAACCTGGTATATTTTATTCTATACTGTATACATTCATAAGATACCCTCAAATTTTCAAGAAAAGAAATAATCTTCTTTTCATAATATATTTAAGCATTTGATATTTATTTCCATGCTGCAGTTTGTTGATAAAAGATAACTCTTTGACACGAACAACTACAAAAAAAATCAATAAAAATCTATTGGGCATGCAAAGTTTGCTAGGAGCATTATAAAAAATACACAGTTTTTGAAAGTTGTAATCAATAAGCAAATGTTTTTAATCTTGGCATGTGGTACTTAGGTCAACAGAATTAATTTTGTCATTCTGTGGCCTGTGCTATGTTGAGATTGAAGGATTCCTACCTAAACCTAATACCTATTAATAACTGTTGTGAGTTGTGGCTAAGAAGCAAAATCAAATCTTGTGGCTTGATTGTGCACTTTTGTTACTAATTAGATAGGAGAGGATTCATCTGGCAAAAATCTTGGACTAGTTGCTCCAAAAATTGCAGCTTGGAAAATGGATATTTTCCATGCCTGTGCTTTGCTAAAAATTAGCCAAGTAGTAAATGTAAAATGTGCATGCATTTGAATCAGATTTTATAGTGTGCTCAAAAATCAAAATTGTTGTGATAAATTACTCATCTTGTGTAAAAATTGATCTCAGACCTCGCTTTTGGAAAACCTTGACAAACTGGTAACATTTGTCCTTGTCTATTCATGGAACACTACTATAAACTATTCATAAAAATATTAAAATACTGATATATATAAAATGTGCTCATTCTACAATAACTGCAAATGTTTGTTTAATACATTATTTTTTTCAATTTACAGAATAGCAGAGTTGGCACACAATCTCTCCCACCTCTCTTCTGCTTCCAAATTACAATACCATCACAATGACAAAGCTTGTTGAGTGGGTAATGACTGGAACTCTTTTTCTAGTTCCCTGGTTGGCTATTGTCACAAAAAAAGTAAGTTTAGTTTTTGTATTTATTTCATTTCTAACTCTAAGTATTATTGTTGCACATTTTGAAATTCATAATTCATCTATATTGACCTAGTTCTAAGGTAAAAATAACAATTTATTTGTCCATGTAAGAAAAATATGAAATGAAATTTATTATTATTTTTTTTTTTTGAGAGTGTAAAGCATTGCACATAACAGGTCATTTGCACTATCCCAAAGACACTAAGGTTTAGGTGATGCAAATTGACATTAGAAAAACAATTTTATGTAGTGGATGCTTTTCATGCCATTATTACCACTCAACATAGAGTTATGAACTTATGGTCAAGATGGATCATGTTACACAGTAACCTTGGACTCTCAATTCTGTTTGGTCTCAATTCATGATTACAAATAGACATGCTATTTTATGTGGATGCTAATATCTGGTCAGCAATAGTTTTATTGATTCGCAGAGAATGCCAATTCAAAGTACAAAAAGCTGATGAAATGCTTGCCTAGATGAATAGAAAGGTCTTGGATATTTCGATTTTGATTCATCTGTTATTTTGATTTGATTCAGGAGATGCACTTGTCACAAGCAGGGAATTTTCTTCTTTTGTTTACATATGAAGGTTCTTCTTTCTCAATGTTCTTTGTTGTGAGTTGTGGCTAAGAAGCAAAATCAAATCTTGTGGTTTGATTATGCACTTTTGTTACAAATTAGATAGGAGATGATTCATCTAGCAAGAATCTAGGACTAGTTGCTCCAAAAATTGCAGCTTGGAAAATGGATATTTTCCATGCCTGTGCTTTGCTAAAAATTAGCCAAGTAGTAAATGTAAAATGTGCATGCATTTGAATCAGATTTTATAGTGTGCTCAAAAATCAAAATTGTTGTGATAAATTACTCATCTTGTGTAAAAATTGATCTCAGACCTCGCTTTTGGAAAACCTTGACAAACTGGTAACATTTGTCCTTGTCTATTCATGGAACACTACTATTAACTATTCATAAAAATATTAAAATACTGATATATATAAAATGTGCTCATTCTACAATAACTGCAAATGTTTGTTTAATACATTATTTTTTTCAATTTACAGAATAGCAGAGTTGGCACACAATCTCTCCCACCTCTCTTCTGCTTCCAAATTACAATACCATCACAATGACGAAGCTTGTTGAGTGGGTAATGACTGGAACTCTTTTTCTAGTTCCCTGGTTGGCTATTGTGACAAAAAAAGTAAGTTTAGTTATTTGTAATTCTTTCATTCTAACTCTAAGTATTATTGTTGTACATTTTTAAAATCCTAATTCTTATATATTGACCTAGTTCTAAGGCAAACATGACAATTTATTTGTCCATACAATAAAAATTTTTAATGACGATAAAATTTTTCCTTAGATTTATTTTTTATGAGACCATTAGGTATGGCACATTATTATATGCACATAAAGGGTCATTGACACTATCCCAAAGACACCAAGGTTTAGGTGATGCAAGTAGACATTAGAAATAACAATTTTATGTAGTGAATTTTTTTCATGCCATTATTAACAAGCATCATTGAGTTATGAACTTATGGTTGAGATGGATTGTTGTACACAGAAACTTTGGACTCTCAATTCCATTTGGTCACAATTTGTGATTGCAAATAGACATGCTATTCTATGTGGATGCTAATATCTGGCCAGCAATAGTTTTTTTTATTATCAGTGAATGCCAATTCAAAGTACAAAAAGCTGATGAGATGCTTGCCTAGATGAGTAGAAAGGTCTCGGATATTTTGATTTTGATTCTTCTGTTATTTTGATTTGATTCAGGAGATGCACTTGTCACAAGCAGGGAATTTTCTTCTTTTGTTTACATATGAAGGTTCTTCTTTCTCAATGTTCTGGTAAAGGAAGAAAAGGCTTCCCATAAATTTTTGTTCTTGTCTCAATCAATTTCTTTCATCACTTAAATTTGTCAAACTATTTGTTACATGATTTGAGTTTGCTCCTACTTAAGCCATGAACATAAGCCATGTACATTCAATAAAACTTATATAATTGGGATTTTTGAGTTAATGACCATAGGCTAGCGAAGATAGTCTAGTTTGACCAAGTGAAACTCTGTAGCCAAATAATGTAAAATCTTGTGCTTTGTGCAGTTTGAGAGTGGCTTCACCCGTGAGTTCTACGCCCAAATTCTTTTGTTGCCGTTGCTGCTGGTAGCTGCTTTTGGTTTTATATCTGTAGGTATTATTGCCTTCAGAGTCTACAACTTCAATGATTGTCAAGATGCTGCAGAAGAGCTTAAGCAGCAAATAGAAGAGGCAAAAGAAGACCTCAAAAGGAAGGGCTTCAAATTTGACAGCTAACATTAAAATTAACTTGAACAAAGTTTTTTGACAGTATGTATCTTGTTACATAGGATATAATGAATGAAAATTTCTTATATTTTCAAAAGAAGTAGAAAATATAAAAAATTTACCACCAAAACACATTGTGTTGGTGATTAACTGGAAAAAAGGATATATAGATATTAGATACCAGTATATCAAGTTTTTAATCACCATTAATATGGCAAATATTTTTTCATTAGTAATTTGGTTGGTTTTGAATAAGTTTTTTTTTTTGTAAATTTGTCATTAGCTAAATTGCAAACTCCTGGGGTCGTTCATTATTTTGTTGGGTGCTCATTAGTACATGATTGACATTTTTTTCTATAGCTGCAATTGAATCCTGAATCATTTACCTGATTGCTTGAATTCTGGCTTGGCTCACAATAAACAATCACTCATTTGAAATATTGCTTACTTTTATTTTCAATTTCAGTTAGGCAAGAATTTTTATTTCAATTTTTATTTTTTTATCTTTCTGCACTACATTTACATATTGTTAATATCAAATCAATCTTGATTTCTGACAATTTCCAGGCTTATTTATGTAAGACCAGCTGCTCCATCTCCTCATGTATATTATAATTGGGAGAAATTACTTCAATTTTATAATATGCTTTTTCATGGACAATTATTAATTTATCAATTAAATATTCCATGTAAATGCCTGCAGGAGGGCTCTGGTGAGCAGTTGTGTAGGAATGCGACGTGATGTTGTTAGTAACTTAATTGCTTTAGCTCGGTAGCTCGGGATAGATAAGAATGGTGTATATTTTATAGCTTCGCTATATTTGTAATAATTATTTTTTATGTCGTGCGGGTCAATAGTTTGTTCTAATACAGTTCACTGAAACGTTTGAACTGATTCAATTTTCTTTAAAAATGTGTGCAGTGCAAGTTTTTATTGTTTCATCAATATTGTTCATTAATATTTCAGTAGAGCGTTCAAAATTGGCGAGGTCAAAATTCTATGTTGCCTCAAATAGAATCGTACCATTGGATTTTATTTAACTCGTTCATTTAATTAAAAGGACGAACAAGGATAATTTCATCCAGGGTTATGGGCTAAATCACCAGCCAATTGCTCACATTTATCTAGCGTGGCTTTAGATCTGGGGGTTCCAACCGACTATGTTTCGAGTATATTTTGGTGATATTGCTCGCATGTGTAATACTGACCGATAATTAGATTATACTGATGGCATGTATAGTGACTGCTGTGTCATAGGCTAACCTTTGGCAGGAAAGCAAGCAAGCCATGCAGTTTTCTATTTTTTTTATGAGAATTTACCATCGAATTATGGGAAATCGCATTTTTAGTCTATGGCACCCCGGAAAGTGTTGAATGTGCTGCAATATTGAAAGTATTTTGTTGATCTGAACGCGCACTTGAGGCACTGATGCCTTTTTGGTCGAATATAAATCATATTTTTAATATTAATTTCGCAGCTATGCTGGATTGTTTTCCTTAAAATTAAATGAAAAATACAGCAGGACTAATCCACTGAAAATTCGTTGTCGCTATCTGGGCGCTTACACTATTCGTATATCACTCTTACATTGAAAAAAATGTTTCCAGAGCTTCCATTTAGTTCTCATAAAGATATATTTTTTATCAAGGGTTTTTATATCCTCTTGAGCTCAAAGGCCGAAATAAATTTTCATCCAAGGTCGGTCTAAATTTTTTTTGCACTACGTAGAATTACGTAGGATTATTTAACTTGGGAATTTTTAGTGGCTTATGATTAATGAAGGAAAGGTTACATTTTACGTGTCTCTCAGCTAATTCATTGGGATATTCTACGAGCCACTTGACCAACTGATTGAAGGCGAGACCTGGCGAAGTTAGTGCAGTCATTTTTCTGTAACAAATTTATTTTGTACCTCAGGGGACAACTGTAGTCTTGCCATCACAAAATTGGCCATCGTTCATGGATAGATTCGGTGCAGGATATTGCTCAGAATTGATCAGTAATTTATTTAGGTAATGATGCATGGTACGTTTTAATGAGAAGCGGTATAATTATTGATGGCTATATTTAATTATTGAAATCACAAAGACAGTCAGACGTGTTTCAGATTTATTAGTTTGAAAGCTCAAAGTGGATAGCAATAAAAACTACATTGTTCGTAATAGTAATTAATGTTTATATCGATGCGAAACTCGAGCTAATATCTTGTTCATGAAATGTAATGATTTGCTTCATCGTTGAACAAAATTTTAATCAAATTGCAATTATGAATAGGTGTTATTGAATGAAAAGGCGAAACGGAAGTGAAAGATACCGAGAAGAACAATAATGACCTCTATGCAAGAAATTATGCGTCTTGACTTAAATTACGAATCACCGACTATATTACCTCATTGTTGCATACATATTTCATAATAGAACGCCACTCAAGCACATATATCGGTAATAGACTAATAGATAATAATTTCCTAGAGTAGCTAGTAACAAAGTATATACATACAGCAGAGAAAAATAAATATGAAGAATGCCGAGGCTAACGTTTGGGTAACAACAGCACTGTGACCGTGATTCGTGGTAGATTTTTTCGGAAATCGTAAGTTACATGTAGGCGGGACTAACATTAATGTTGGCTTCAGGTCCGGCGATGTTTCGGAGAGTTGACAGGATGTGGACTTGATGTTTGACTATTTTTTCATCTCAACAAATTACTAGGCAGGCGATATCAGCTGCACATTTATCAAATAATTTAGCGGATAATAAGTCCTGCTAATAATTCATTGCTTGCGCTTTATAGTGCCACGCTAATTATTGATCGATGACTTGCTCATTAATTTAAAGGACTAAATAAAAATTGGCCAATTACCTGCATCCAGGGAAGCTGAGGTTGAAAGTGGATGAAATTGACAGTAATAAATATGAACGAAAAATGTAAGACAGAAAACAAGTTTTGAACGAGAAATTCCAAGGAATGGAGGAGTAGCTTGGCAGTGAGAGGAGAAAATCACGTCCTTAATATGATTAATAAGAGTAAGCTAGCTACAGTGAATACTTAACAATTTATTTCAAATAATAAAACTAAGTTGCACTGCTATACTTAAGGAATATAATGCCTACAAAATGCACATCTATTGGCAAACAAAGAACATTCCGTACACTTGATAAGTTTTCCATGCCCGAAGTATTATTGCAATGCGGAGCGGTGCCTTTATAACATAACAAGATAACGCAACATTTTACGTCCAAAAATGTCGATAGAATAATTTTATCAGATTACTCAGCTCCGTCGAAAAATTTCTAATACGAACTATACAACAAAGAAAACTTATACATTTATACATGTATAAGTATTATATACTGTTATACAAAGCCCAGACTATATATACCGTACTCTTATACATAACCCAGACCATTTCCAAATTAAACTTTTTTATTAAATCTGGAAATGAAACTTTTTTAAATTTAATTAAAGATCTTGTGTAAGCATCTTTGATGTCGTTAAATGTTCATACAGATCTGGATAAAAGTTTTTCTAACTTAAGAAATAAATCCTATTTTCCACAATAATTAACTATTATTATCGTGTCCACGACTGAAGCGAGAACGCTATATACACTTCACAAGGACATACAACATAACGACGATATGATCGAATAAATACCTGATCAAATTCTCGTGAGACGTCGAAATTCTCGAGTATTTGCTATAAATAATTCTGAGGAGACATTGGCTCCAGAACTATCCTTGCTTGATGTTTGAAAATACGACAGTTCAATAATGCAGCAGATGCTCTTGCTTTGCAAGATCCAAAATCTAGACGATAACATCTGCGTCCCTTGGGGATATTGTACAAGTTTAGAAGGAATTTACATATTAATAAGCGCGTGAATTAAATTATTCTCAATCAAATTTCTAGGGATCTATTAATGTTACCACGGAATCTTCAAATCTTATCGTTTCCATAGAATAATTAAAGCAAAACAAATGACGATGAAACTGAAAATATAATTATGAAAATTTCCATCGTATTTTTTTAAACGTTACTATCATGAAAAATAGTTTGTTACAACAATTTTCTCGGAGTATTTCCTATATGAAATATAGCTTCCGTAAATGTTCGAAGCGAAACCCCAAATCGTCGAGTTTATGTTGCCTCTAAAAATAATCTATGCTAACAAACAGAATTTATTCATAAAATTCGTAACAGTAATTTAATCATAAAATTCCTAAACAAATCCAGCACATTGAGTTTTAATTGGCTGTCAGCTTATAATAAGAGAACTGTATACTAAAACCTCGGAATGAAGTCTTTGCATGGAGAATAATTATAATTAAGTATAATTAAGCGAATCATCCAATGAGTCGGCATAACTTTCATCAGCGCTGACATACATACAGCAAGGAGTCTTTCAACCCAGATTGTCGGACACACATTTCTTTATAAGCCTCAAATACCCTCATTTTGATAGGAATGCACTATTTTGAATGCAAACTTCTGTTCCGAGATTTAATGATTACAGAGTTCGTATGGCAGATGCCTGTCTTCGCATAGGTGAGCCAAAAATTAGATGAGAATTACGCAGGGAATTCTCTTATACATAACCCAGACCATTTCCAAATTAAACTTTTTTATTAAATCTGGAAATGAAACTTTTTTAAATTTAATTAAAGATCTTGTGTAAGCATCTTTGATGTCGTTAAATGTTCATACAGATCTGGATAAAAGTTTTTCTAACTTAAGAAATAAATCCTATTTTCCACAATAATTAACTATTATTATCGTGTCCACGACTGAAGCGAGAACGCTATATACACTTCACAAGGACATACAACATAACGACGATATGATCGAATAAATACCTGATCAAATTCTCGTGAGACGTCGAAATTCTCGAGTATTTGCTCTAAATAATTCTGAGGAGACATTGGCTCCAGAACTATCCTTGCTTGATGTTTGAAAATACGACAGTTCAATAATGCAGCAGATGCTCTTGCTTTGCAAGATCCAAAATCTAGACGATAACATCTGCGTCCCTTGGGGATATTGTACAAGTTTAGAAGGAATTTACATATTAATAAGCGCGTGAATTAAATTATTCTCAATCAAATTTCTAGGGATCTATTAATGTTACCACGGAATCTTCAAATCTTATCGTTTCCATGGAATAATTAAAGCAAAACAAATGACGATGAAACTGAAAATATAATTATGAAAATTTCCATCGTATTTTTTTAAACGTTACTATCATGAAAAATAGTTTGTTACAACAATTTTCTCGGAGTATTTCCTATATGAAATATAGCTTCCGTAAATGTTCGAAGCAAAACCCCAAATCGTCGAGTTTATGTTGCCTCTAAAAATAATCTATGCTAACAAACAGAATTTATTCATAAAATTCGTAACAGTAATTTAATCATAAAATTCCTAAACAAATCCAGCACATTGAGTTTTAATTGGCTGTCAGCTTATAATAAGAGAACTGTATACTAAAACCTCGGAATGAAGTCTTTGCATGGAGAATAATTATAATTAAGTATAATTAAGCGAATCATCCAATGAGTCGGCATAACTTTCATCAGCGCTGACATACATACAGCAAGGAGTCTTTCAACCCAGATTGTCGGACACACATTTCTTTATAAGCCTCAAATACCCTCATTTTGATAGGAATGCACTATTTTGAATGCAAACTTCTGTTCCGAGATTTAATGATTACAGAGTTCGTATGGCAGATGCCTGTCTTCGCATAGGTGAGCCAAAAATTAGATGAGAATTACGCAGGGAATCTTAAACTATTTTCTTGACATTGATCGTACAATTCCCAAATAAAATTCCAGGCATTCATCGCTCCAGTAGTAGTACGAAAGAGGCTTTCTCAGAATACGTAAAATAAAGTAAGCAGGTAAGGCTGATCTATAAACAGTCATCTCGTCCTACTTCAGAATGCATTAGCAATAAAATAAAACATGAATGAATCTTATATTCATGGGGCATTTATCGTTTCGTCTCACCACGGGAATCGACGAAACCTGTGACTGTCGAAAAGGAGCCCCGGCAAAGGACCTCTGCCGTGCATGGTGCCGCGCAATACGCGATCAGGATCCCTCCTGTTTACTCTCTTGTTACTCACTCTGATTGGGATAGTATCGTGATTTTTTATTTTGATTGCTTCCGCGCTGTTCTCGACATCAGTTTTTCTAGTTGCGTCGATTATCTCGAGATGGTCAGCGGTTGTTTCGGTAGTTTTGTTCAGTTCGAGGTCAGGGTCAAGGTCAGAGTTCACAACGCTTGTCTGAGATGTGCCTACATGGATTAATTCCGATATATTTGAAATCTGCGCACCGAATTCATACGAATCAAGTTTATCTTCATTGTTGACCTCAGGAGTGACACCTTCAAATCTCTCTATGGCATTAGTTACTTCGTTATGAACGATACCTTCATCAGGGTTTTTAGGGACATTTAAAGCGTTCGCTGTAAAAACGGTGGTGATTTTGTGAATTTGTGGTGCATTTTCTTTCACTACCGGGACAGTTGACGCATGTGTGTGGTGCTGAGCGTCAAAGAATTGCTCAGTTGGCACAATTACTGATACGATCCTCGTCGGAGTTTTTGCTGCAGTTGCTTTAGTATCATTAATATTCGCATAAGTGTGCTTCGAATATTCGGGCACGGTGGCCATTGATTCCGATGACTCAGTGTGGTGAGAAGTCGAAGCCTCGGTACCTGGGCCTTGTCCCTCAATAACAACAGCATCATATTGAGCAACTTCGTTAGATGAATTAATTATGGAATCAGGCGAATTCGGCGTAGCGAGTAGAGAGCCTCCGCTCTGAGATGTTGATATTAAATCCAACTCATCAGTTGACGTTACTGTGGAACCAAGGCCGGTACTAGCAAGATCTTCTGCCAAGTAGGAAGTCGCATTTACCTTTGTTTTCATCGTGAATACCGTGGGAACTGCTGCAACAATATGAGTGCCAGACTCAAAGTTGATTGTCTCATCCTGCTCACCCTTTACATTATAATTTTCATTTTGATTTAGAACATCTGAAATTTCAGGCAGAGTGTTCCCCTCTACCTCTAACACGCTACTCAGGGTCGTCAAGTCGATTGCCGTCGAAAACGAATCAGCGGCCAGTTCTTTGATTGGGACCTTATCACCATGAGAGTAATCGACGGTGATCTTAATCACGTTTGTCGACTCAGTCGTAGCTTCACTGCCAAAATGGATAGGTTGATTATTATCGATGGATCCAGTCTTGATCGAAGTATTCGTCGATGGTGGGAATTGTACGAAATTCGTGTTGATATTGACGTAAGTCGTGTCGAATAAGTCAGCTGCAGTAGCTAAGTCCATAGAGGAATGTGGCAAAGGAGTTTGGTTTTCGAACACATGAATGGGTATGTGTTGAATTTTATCGATGGGGACTGTGTGAGCCTGAATAGTGTGTGATATGTGGGATGCTTGCGGTGCCGTCTCCAGAATAGTGACGACTGCATCCGTCACTTTTGGCGGTGTAGGAGCTTTATGATGACCTGAACTGTTGGCTAGATTTTCGACAATGTTCGGCTCCTTAGAAACTCCAGTGCTTGCTGATGTTGTTGTAAGCGAACTAGAAGTTGTTAACGATACCTTCGAAGCTTCAATAGAATCTGTTGAGTCACCTGGATTCTGGTGAGTTGTTTCAGCGTTGGGGTCTTCCGATAAAACGACAAGTGGCGTAACTTGTGTAGAGGTTTGTTTTGTAGAGGGTGTAGTTGGCGATGTAGAACTCGCTGTAGAGAAGTCAAAGTCATCAGTGAATTGAACATTCAAAATAGCCTCAGGTAATTTAGATTCTTCGATTGCTACATTTTCGGCTTTTGTTGCTGTAGGTACTTCTTCCGTGAAATTATCGGTGGCGGAGATCAAACCTGTCGTCAATATTGGTTTTGAAGTTGAAGTCGGTGTAATTATGTAGTTAGTTTCTTTCAAGGCCGCCAGCTGCTTCTTGAAGGCGTCGGAATATCCCCAGCAAAAAGCTGAAAATAGAACGATTAAATTATATGATCCCGTCAATGCAGAGATAAATTTACACAATCATCCTTTACGGAGGTTACCGCTCTAGACACAAATTCGTCTATTTCACTATACTTTCACCAGGAACATATACGTGACGTTTTACGTTACGTTTTTATGCGTGACGTAATTAATGCGTTAAGAAAATTTCTTTGGTTCGATCTTATCCTTTAACAAAACGTCGCAATTTTTTAGGGTCTGATAACAAAAATATTGCGAATTAAAGGGTATAGAAATATACCCTCCTATTGAAATAGACTTAATGTGAATAGAGTTGAACATTGCTGAAATTTTAATACGCGGGCTTTAAAGCAAGAGCCCGCAACTAATGTTAGTATTTTGCCTGCTAAGTTCTAAAATCCTTCGTTCATGCAATGTAGGCGTTATGAATGTAGCTTCATAACGTGAAGAATATTGCAGCACATATTGGGTAAAAACTTAATAAATCTAACTATTTAGTTTATTTAGTCACCAGCGACATCGACGCCGACCCCCCAGTTGTGTTCGGAGCTTATCTTCCTCCTGCGAGGGGCGGACCTGAAGACCAGCGTCAGGTTCTTCGGGACTGACGTCGACCATATTTGTGCCCCCGACACCTTCTGCTGACGTGACAAGGGGCCGCAGTACCTACGTCCCAGAAATATTGTTAACGAACGTAATATTGTCGCTTTATAGAACAATATACGGATAATCCTAATACCTGGCCGATCATAACATAACATGACATAACATAACATAGTGATGTCAGCGCTGAAGTAGAGGCCTGATGTGGCCTGTCGCTGATTCTTTTCCTTTTTGTGCCTTGTTCATATTAAATTGACGTGATTTATTGTAGAAGCCGGTATCGGTTCCTTAGGATTATGCCCAAATAAGCGGCCTGTACACTACTACGTAACCCTAATCATAAAAAACTGATAAGTGACCCAAGTCATAACCGACCAATATGTAACTCAAATTACAACCGATCCTATATGAAGACATTACCTGCTCACTCTTGTCTCCGTTATAGACCACGTCTAGATGGTCTTCAGAGCAACCGACCCTATATGAAGACATTACCTGCTCACTCTGTCTCCGTTATAGACCACGTCTAGATGGTCTTCAGAACAGGCGTGGGAGCGCCTGATGAAGCTCGGGGCGAGGGAGTAGACCAGCATGCCATACTCGCAGCTAGGCCCGATCTAAATAAAAAAATAGCTCAAGTTAAATTCAATGAATGAAAATGAAAGTGTGAACAAGGTAAAAATATTTTGAGAAAACTTTTTCCTGGGACCAAATGGAGCTAAAGCGAAGGTGAGTTTGAATTAAAAACCGCTACTCACCTTCTTATCAAGCATGGTAGCTACAAACTTATTCTATATCTGGACCGAATTTTGTGCCCTAGTCTTATCTTGTGCAGCAAGTCTTATCTAATGTCGAGTTTACAATTCCTGTTTTATTTAAAATTTATTCACCCCAAGGCCTAAACCATATCGATCAGCCGTTAATCTGAGCGAAAACCTCCCAATTTTACGCGTTGCAATTACTCTTCTGGAGCGTCGATCGCGTGACCACCAATGGGCAATGGAAATATACATCACCTAATTTCCTCATTTTGATTAGTGGCTCAAAATGTACAAACGATGTCATAAGTTCGTAACCATTCAGGCTTAAATTATTCTCGGTTAACAACGGCGATAACATACAACTTTCCTTCTGCTCAAAAGGTGTTTTCTTCACTCTGTCTCTTTATGAATACCCTGAGATATTTCCAACCACTGCCCTGCATCTCCAACACCTTTTTATCTACAGTCACAGTCCTTGATTCTTCAAGTCTTTGATTCCGTACCTCCCCAGCGCAATCCGCAGTGCAAACAGACCCGGATTCCCTTTTTGAGTTTCCAGTTTGCTTAAAATCCGAGCCTTTGAAGTACGATTAAAAACAGAGCGCGAATGAACATCAAAGGATAGAAGCGCATCATGCTATGTATAAATGAACATTCGCGAGGTATTATTGTTAAAATATATTCAAATATCTAGACGTGCATCGTGAAAACTGATAAGAGGGTTGCAACTGGACGTGAGAATTGTGTTTGTGGTTTTAATAATTTAATAGCTGCACTAGAGCATAAATAAGATTTATATTGGGGAGTTTAATAAATACTGCCACAATCAAGTTCGCAATCAACTTAATTTTAAATAATGTTTCCCAGAAGCAAATCCGCATTGTACGTTATAAACTATTTACAGCGCAAACTAGTTTAAGTTGTTCATTTAAATTTATCTTGTGACGCATGAGAACAATTCCTTTATAAGGAAATGATGATAAAGTTGGAAAAATGCTGGTGAAATGTTTCGAAAATTGCAGAAAATGGAAAATGTAAAGAAAGTATTGTAAATATACGAAAAATTCCAATAAATATAAATGAATTTCTGAAAAAAACTATGACAGATTTGTGGAAATGGAGGAAAATTGCATGAAAAAATTATGTACCATCCTTCGGGGTGAGTTCCTAATAAATTACGACTTTATTTAATTTTCATGAAAGCATGTATAACGACGATGGTATAAAGAATTCCGGAGTGAGACTTCAAAATAAAACATTAGACTCTCGTAAATATTATACTAGCAGGTCAGTCCGGACTTGGCCAAGATAAATTATCTTTATAATGTGAGAATCCCGATATTCAAAATCCTCTCCTCGCTAATCCATCATCCCGAATACAGTTATTAATTTTGAAATTAATGTACCGCAATTAAAGTAATAAAGGCTCAAACCAACATTTAGCACGAAACTTTTTTCACAGTCCTGTTTTTTAAATATAGTGGAAAATTAAATTTTTATAATTCACGAAAAAACGTGCAATTCCCAAAATAAATATTAAATTTCAATTTATAAATATAAACTCTTAATTTATCAATGTCACAAAATTGAACGTCTACAAATAAAATTTGGATGATAATATAGCAATGCAACAAGTATCGTGGATACGCGCTCGACAATTATAGCGTATACGCTATAATTATAGCGTATATACACTTATCGTATATAGATACGCTATTCAAGACTTTTTTGAGGCAAAATTTATTATATCCCCAAAAGGATCGTATAATATAAATAATTGATTATAAATTTCATATACTCCTAGCATCCGACCTATAACACGCAAACGAACACAAGCTTTGAAAAATACGTATAAGATTGATTATAATATTAGTATAGGCTGGCAGAATTTCTTCTCTTAAGCAAGTTTTGTTAAAGATTGATTATAATAAAACCCGTCGGGACGAGTCAGGCAATATAATTAATGTTGTTGAAAAAAACTATTGAAGAAGTCTTTTCATTGCTTTTAACGAAGTCTATTGAATCAAAGGATGGAAACAGACTCTGGTTGTAAAAGACGAGCGCCGGGTCGTTTTTTCCTCAATTAGGGTGCGATGCGAGCAAAAGTCGCAAAAATTCGCTTTCGGGATTAATTCGAATAATTTGAAGTGGAAAACTCCATACAATTTAGGCGAACAAATTTTCGACGAATTCAACTGTGCATTTACGTATTATTCGTTTGACTGAGGATAACGTAATTAATCATTCAGCGACTTGATGAGACTAGTTTCTGCAGTAATTTCTCTCGTTATTCATCCAGCTAAGTGTCGGGAAATACACACGATTAAATGAAGTCGATTTCAGAAATAACAAGATGCAATTGCAGCCGAATGTGAATATCATGTATAAACAAGTAAGGCCTAGTCGCTACGACTAAGATGCGAGTGTACTGAGCTTGCTTACACGATAATTATTATATTATATTCTATTATATTATATTATGACTATTATACGCTTGCTTACACGATAAACACAAACAAGCTCAGGAGTTAATTTGGCGAACGATAAGCAGACATGCGTGCGTCTCAAATACGAGAAAATTACTGAAATAAACTATTTTACAGCTAGATAGAACTCAGTTCAGGTTGCAACAGAATCAGAGTTTGCATAATGGCATCAAGAGACATTTCTAAGCAGCCTCTAGTTTTTACCTCTCGTGTGGCGTCGGTATTAATAAATGGTCGAATTAAACAGAAACAGTATTGCCTGGTCAGAAGATGCATCATTGGCTGACCATTACATCCACAAACTGCAGGAGTTTTGTATCGATGGCTGGCGCAGCATTCAGGCATAACGCAGAAGCCTCAAGGAAGCCGCGCGTTATTCCCGCTGTTTGAATAATGGCATCAAGAGACTTTTCTAAGCAGCCTCAAGTTTTGACCTCTCGTGTGGCGTCGGTATTAAAAAATGGTCGAATTAAACAGAAACAGCCCTCAGAGGATGCATCACTGGCTGACCATTACATCCACAAACCAGGAGTATTGTATCGATGGCTGGCGCGGAGTTCGGGCATAACGCAGAAGCATAAAGGAAGCCGCGTGTCATTCACGTATCAATACCACAGGCGCACATTTTAGTTCTAAGTGAACTTTATAACAAACTCCGTCAACATGGGAGGCAACTTCCAACCCCTGAAGCAGACCATCAACTTTTTGAGGCAAAGAATCTTTAGAAGCTAGCAAACAATGGAGCTACCCCCACGTCAATTACTCGTACGTCCAAAGCAACGTTGAGAAGCCTCAAGTTTCCACCAGAAAACCCCATACAATTCCAACTGATGGGAGGCGAACGTGAAGATAAATCAATATAAAAATCGTCGGAAAAATTGAAAGCGGAGATCAGAGATAGACTCCTTATAGTTAAACCCAGGAAATGTAACATTTGCATTTAATTTTCCAGCACGGTCGCTATTGACATTTACAGCTTTTATCATCCAAGAATGATCAGCAAAGTATTCACTCTTCATTTTATGTCAATTATTATTCAAAATGAACTCTTCAAATATGGTTATAAGCCTGACATGAATGCACTCTCGCGTAATTATTATTCATTCACACATCATGTATATTTTACACGGTTTCCTGCCATTCACTTGCATTAATAAGGGAAAAAGTTCAAGGCCGAAATTTCCGACAGAAATGTTTCGTTACGACAGTCAGGTAAGCGCTGACGAGACCTTCTTCAGACCAGGTTATTCCCAGCAGAGTTTTCACTCAAGCTGCCTACAGCTTCTCCATTTATAATAGAGCTGCAGAATAAGTGATATAGTGCCGCGCAGGCTTTCACGCCACTAATGGCCGACTTGCATACCTAATGCATGATCTAAGATATTGAAACCTAGACTTCGTTTATTTCGTGCCAATATTATTCTGTAATTTTAAATTGGGTCAACGATAGATGGTAACAATTTTCATGATCACCTTTGCCTGAAAAATGTTTGAGAACTAACTTACTTTTCATTTAAAAAATTTATTATTACTTCATTATTCATTACTTTTCTTTTAAATGGGATATTATTGAGTAATTAGGAAAAAAGCCGTGTTGATTAAGCATAAAAGTCTTTCATCTTTAAATGTGTGGCTGGCGGCAAGCTCAAGAAAGCGAGACGAGTTCAATATCACATTTCGAAAGCAGTGCATGTTCAACGGTTCTTTCCAAGAGAAAGTATCCGTCAGGATATTAAAACTTGTGTAATGAGTTAGACGAAAGCAGATGCTTCAAGTTTTATGGCTATTCAACGGCAAAAATAGAAGGAGAAATTTTCATAATTGCCACTCGCTGCAATTCATCGCTAGAAAAAAACTCGCAACTGTCAAGATGCGTCAATTTTAGTTCAATTATTCACTTTTCTTTCAGTGCTTCATTAAAAAATGCAAGACAATCAATTAAGTCAAAAGAAAATATCGGTTCACTCTGCACTCAGAAGATTTACGACGTAAAGAGCTAATAATACTCAATTACAAATCTTAGCACAGTTTGCAGGCGCACTAAAGATTGAATTAAGAGTCGCTGTGTTAATGGAATACTGCAGAAATGTCGACACTTAAGACATCTCTCTACAAAAATGAGCATATTTTCCATATAGCCACAAGATATACATGCAAAGCTCATCTGCTTACATGCATGGGCATTCACTGGGAACCTTGTGTCACTTCTTTGTTAGGATTTCAATATTGTTTTGTCATTGTGCAATGATATTTGAATAAATAATAAAGCACGGAAACGAGATTACCTGGATAACTATGGAGCAGACGAGGCCGGCCTGATAATAATAACAACAATAATAATAACGATAATAATAACAACAATAATATCAATAATAATAGATGAATTGAACGACAACAAATAAATAGTAACGTAATTGAAGACTTATTGATTACTTGGACAGACCAGAAGCAGACGATGCCGGCCTGACAATATTAATAAAAACAACAGGAGACAAGCAAAATAAAAGAAACAAGTGAATAACGGTGCCGTTGAAGACCAAGTAATTACCTGGACGGTCCAGGAGCACACGAGGCCAGTCATTTAATAATAATAATAATAATAATAATAATAATAATAATAATAACAACAACAACAGATGAATTGAAAGACAACAAGTAAATAACGATGCAATTGAAGACCAAGTAATTACCTGGACGGTCCAGGAGCAGACGAGGCCGGCCGTTTAATAATAATAACAACAGATGAATAGACAGACAGCAAGTAAATAACGATACCGTTGAAATTTAGTAATTACCTGGACGGTCCAGGAGCAGACGAGGCCGGCCTGGTAAGGGCGCCTGGAGCCGTAGCCCGGAGTGTGGAGGCTCCTAAAGAAGGCGCGCTCGTGGGGGTGCGCCGAGAACTTGACGGGGTCCAACTCGAATAGGAACTGTCCTCCACACTCTGCGGGTCATATAGGGGATTCGGAATAAAATTTATAATTGTGTATTAATCAAATTAATGTTTTTATGGATTAATAAAAACTAGTATTCTAATATTTAATTATTGAATTTATGAATTCTTTAGAATGCAATGCAGGATTTGAGGAGGGAGACCCAGTGGTTACTATAGATAGGACCAGAGAGGCGCGGGTTTGATCCCAGCTCTGTGCGCCAGTTTCTGGTCAGAGTCGGCGAGGAGGCCGGGCGGTTAAACAAAGCAAAATTGGAGCAGTGAGTTGCGAGTTCGAGACCGCAACAAGCTGTGAATGTTCGGAGATGTTAAGAATCAGTGACAGGCCTACGGTCTAATAAACGCCGAAACCACCATTATTATTATTATTATATGAACGCCGTTTAATCGCGATAGTTCGTTGCTTTCAGACCGTACACTAATGATAATATTAGAACACTATAATTTGCATTTTCCTGTACGTTTCCCGATACAAAATTTCGACAAGGTATTATTATTTATATCATATAATTATATTCAATAATTAAAATATCATTGTTTTAGCTCATCTATATTGAAATCAATCAACAATTGTGCCGCCACAGGCTACCAAACTTCTCGTCTAATTCCCTAGGTGTTAACTGTTCATTCAAAGTAGAACATCGTCGCTTGAGCCACGAACGAGAACAATACGTGCGTCAGCAGACTAAATTCCGCTACATTTTTTGGTGATTTATCGGTTT
The DNA here is from genome assembly GCF_000764305.2 of Hyalella azteca. Classification (NCBI taxonomy): domain Eukaryota; kingdom Metazoa; phylum Arthropoda; class Malacostraca; order Amphipoda; family Hyalellidae; genus Hyalella; species Hyalella azteca. The sequence continues at coordinate 262,221 of NW_025936119.1, read as the reverse complement.
AGCGTTATCGAAGCTAACTTTTCAGTTAGCGGATTAGCGGTTATCGAAGCTAGCTTTTAGGTTAGCTGTGCCCACCACTGCAGTTCAGAGTACTATAGATTGTAGCAGAGAGGTGCGGGTTCGATCCCAGCTCTGTGCGTCAGTTTCTGGTCAGAATCGGCAAGGAGGCCGGGCGGTTAAGCACAGCAAAATTGGAGCAGTGAGTTGCGAAATTTGACGCACAAGCTGTGAATGTTGTACGATGTTAAGAATCAGCGACATGCGAATCGCAATAGTTAGTTGCTATTAGAACGTACACTAATGATTATATTGGAAGTCTATCATTTGCATTTTCCTGTACATTTCCTGGACTTCTAAATAAATGACAAAATTTTGACAAGGTATTATTATTATTATAATATATTATTATATTCAATAATTGAAATATCATTGTTATAGCTCATCTGTATTGAGATCAATCAATTTTGCCGCCACAGGCTAACAGAACTTCTCGTCTAATTCCCTAGGTGTTAACTGTTCTTTCAAAGTAGAACATCGTCGCTTGAGCCATGAACGAGAACAATACGTGCGTCAGCAGACACGCAGAGCCATCCGACCATGATGTGAATTAAAACATTTACAGATCCCTCCAAGCATGTCCTATACAGGTCGAAATGAACGTGTGTGTCACAAACAATTGTAAAGGCATCGTTATGCGCTAATATCAGAGTGTGTTTATTCTAGACGGTTGCCGAAATCTTTTTAGTGAATGTTCCTTCGCTGTTATTTTTACTGTCTATGAAGAACAAGTCTGGGCAGCCAGGTTTGTTTAAATATTGTACGGAGTCTTTAGGGGGAACTCTGTTCTGTGCACTCAGAAAGCAACGCTAGAAAAAACTTCGCTACGATTTTAATGGTCTAAAGTTAAGCAATGAAAATCTTTCGTGAACTTTAACACAAAGAAACGAGGAAGCGCACACGTCGAAAGAAGCCGTCCATCCTTTCGCAGTGAATACGAAATGATTCATTCTGAAGCTCAGCTGCAGTCAGATGAATTATTCAAGAAAACGCATGATGAAGCAAAAACTTTGAGTCATAAATCTATATTATATACTTCAATTTAAACACTAGCACAACAACGCATTATTATTCAGTCTCTCCCTGCATTGATTTAATAATGGAATAATGATTAATTATTGAATAATGGAATTAATTATTATTCCATTGATAATGGAATAAATGGAAAAGAAAGCTATAAAATGACAATATCTAAAAATGAAAGCTATTCGTAACTTTTCAGCGTATGGGGATGTCTTGATTAAAAAATATTAATATGATCACTGGTTTTTCACTGCTGGCAATTCTTTTTCACGTTAATATTTTCACGTCATTTTTGATCCCTATAATCGAATTAGAGACGTCGACTTCATGTACTGTGCTTGCGATGCAAAAAGAACTGGAAAAATTACATAAGCGGTTGCCCTCTCATACGCCAAGCCATTCGCTCTCCGCCAGCGAGACAAATTTGCAATTTTTCCCAGTAAGTTCTGGCTCCACAGCAAATAAGCAAATAGAAACGGAAAACTATAGCTTGAAATTGACATTGACCAGAGGCTCCAGGGAGAACACTCGAGTGAATTAGGATAAAGAAGCTTACTGAGCCAGCAAGACTCGACTTTTTTATCTATACTTGCAGCCTCACAAAGTGTCGCATGTATAAAATAAGCTGAAATTCATTCACCAGTCTGGTATCGTTGAATTCAGTTTCTCGTTCAATTGAGAGTTTCTCGTCAACTACTTTGAAATGTTTGTTTACATCTTGAGAAAAAAATGAAAATTCTATAATTTAAATTATGTGCCGGTATAAAAAATCTATGCTAAGTAGCTTAGTGTAATATTTCAGAAACAAAACACTACCGCCGGAGAAATCGATCGCAGGGTAATTACTCAAAGAACAACCTTAAACATGAACAAAGAATGTCAACATGCAAATAATTCGGTATCAAATCCGGTTGGTAAAATCAAAGATAACTTTCCGGAAGCCAGAAGATCTCACGAGCGCAATAATAAGTTATTTGTAAGTCCTGCAAGAAGCAATAAAAAGACTATGGCAGGAAGCTCAGGCAAGAGACTGTAGGGAGAGAGATGTCGTCGCTGACAAGTAAAGGCATTAAAGGGAATCGCTGATTGCATTCTGAGAGTCGCTTTGACAGGGACGCTTGCAATGCGGGGCAGCGTACGGTGCTAGCTGATACACCAATAGAGACTGCAATAAACTTGTTAACTCGATACGTGCACATTACACCTAAACACAAGCATCGCTATAGCTGGAGTACATCTAGTCAGTGGTATAAGGCAGCTGTAGAACGGGAGGCATTTTGTAGCAGCCGTGATAGGATAGCAGCAGTTAAAAAAACAGTTCGCGCTACAAAATACGGCTAAAACAAAATGTACATATACAAACTAAAAATAAAAACGCAGCTATCCGATGAACCTGACTTGTCAATAGAACAGCAGGTTTATTTTACTATAATTCTGTGCTATGTAATTTGCAATCGAGTACATCTTCCGGAGATTTCGTCCTGAAAAAAATTGCAGTGAGGCAAAGAGTGAAATAGGTCTACATGAATGCCTCCGTCAAGTACGTGCGGACGCCGTGATGTGTAATTTGGAGCCGATCTTTGCTGCGATCCAATACTCATAAAAACCTCATAACGAGCAGATCAGAAGACCAACTCCCAAGAAGCAGACTTCAGGGCCTCGTGATGCGAGTTTACACCCCCAAGACTGATGGCTTCGGTGAAAATCATCCTCTATACAGTAGTTTTTTAGCGCAGATTATTTGGTTAATTGCCTCGTGATGCGAGTTTACACAAAGACTGATGGCTGCGGTGCAATTCATCCTCTATACAGTACTGTTTTTAGCGTAAATCAATTAAGCAATAGGAAAGCATGGGCAGATTATTCGGTGGTCAATCGATCAACAACCCACAGTTTATCACACACGATTACCCCTCTTAAAATTAGCTCTTCGTGTTCAGCCAGATAAGAACTTTTAAAAAACGGAATTTCATTGATATTTCCAATAGAAAAATAAATTAAAAACTTTAATAGCTGAATTACATTTAGATACTGTCTTCATTAAGCCATATTTTAGCTCAACTGCCGCATTTGAATTTAACCTAATTGAATTGCTAGAATAATATTCATTTTAAATACAATGTACAGGTTTGATGAAATCAACCCCCAGAATAATAAAATTTCTAGGTCCAATGCAAAAGATACAAATCACACACTATTTACGAAAGGAACCACAATCCTTGGTTGTACACGACGCAATTTATCGTCACAACACACGAGCTGGAAGCCCCCAAACAAATTGAATTACGACAGCACCACCTCACCCGCTTCCACAGATCTCAATTTTTACCCTTCGCTAGAGGAGACCAAAGTGACAAACGAGCGTCGAAAATTTCTGGGATGCTGTACCTCCAGCACAGCTTGAGCATAGGAATAATGGTATCCTGGAGACACAGGAATAATTGTTTGCAACTTAACTGGAATTGGAGATACATTTTTTTGTGTAGAAACAATAGCACACGAGACGCTCAAATAATTTACGGCATCGTTAGAGCTAGAAAAATAGTAGGTACCTGAAAATGTAACCTTTTTGACATTTTTCGTGTAACACGGAAAATCAAGCGGAACAATGAGGTAAAAACAATGGGGATTTATGGCGGTTTGCAAGTTTGATTATTGTAATTTGGATTGCGACAATTAATTAAATTTGAACTCGAATATTAAATTCGAATATTAAATTCGAATTTGAATACTAAATTCGAATTCGAATCTGAATACTAAATTAGAATTCGAATAGTAAATTCAAATTAAGAAGCAAGGTACACCCACCGTTCGTATCAGGGAGATCCACCGAGTTGTCCGTAATGTCGTCGCCAGGTAGAGGGTTAGTCTGCTCAGCGTCTTCTGCTCGTCTGTACCAACTGCAGACAGGAAGCTCAGTATTCAGTACAACGTCGGCAATTTATACAAACTACTAATGATTAATATTAATCTAGATATTAACTATTAGATGAAAACTCTTGACCGATGGAAATAATTGACACTAAACGAGATACAAAATATTAAGAACATGAGCGCGCTGTGGCAACTTCATAATTAATCTCAAAAATATAATGAAAATAATAAATATTTTACCGAATAATAATAATTTAATAACATATTAGTAAAACATTATTTATTAGAGCTCGCTTAAAAATATTATGAACCAATATCGAAAAAGCTCGAGACGCTCAAATAATTTACGGCATCGTTAGAGCTAGAAAAATAGTAGGTACCTGAAAATGTAACCTTTTTGACATTTTTCGTGTAACACGGAAAATCAAGCGGAACAATGAGGTAAAAACAATGGGGATTTATGGCGGTTTGCAAGTTTGATTATTGTAATTTGGATTGCGACAATTAATTAAATTTGAACTCGAATATTAAATTCGAATATTAAATTCGAATTTGAATACTAAATTCGAATTCGAATCTGAATACTAAATTAGAATTCGAATAGTAAATTCAAATTAAGAAGCAAGGTACACCCACCGTTCGTATCAGGGAGATCCACCGAGTTGTCCGTAATGTCGTCGCCAGGTAGAGGGTTGGTCTGCTCAGCGTCTTCTGCTCGTCTGTACCAACTGCAGACAGGAAGCTCAGTATTCAGTACAACGTCGGCAATTTATACAAACTGCTAATGATTAATATTGATCTAGATATTAACTATTAGATGAAAACTCTTGACCGATGGAAATAATTGACACTAAACGAGATACAAAATATTAAGAACATGAGCGCGCTGTGGCAACTTCATAATTAATCTCAAAAATATAATGAAAATAATAAATATTTTACCGAATAATAATAATTTAATAACATATTAGTAAAACATTATTTATTAGAGCTCTCTCAAAAATATTATGAACCAATATCGAAAAAGCTCCGTTAATAGTTCAAAGAATAAGCATAGGTAATTCATCAAAAAGTTTGCGTACTCCGCCCCTGGAGAGTCGGGCAGCAGGGAAAAAGGAAACCTAATGCATAATTCCGGCTGACCTGCCCTTGAGGAAGGGTTTGATGGGCAACACGCCATCGTCTTGGGGTTGACCATTACGCTGCAAATGCTGCAAAGCAATGCGCTGCCGATGCAGCACCAACTGTTGCAGCGAGTCTTGCTGCAACGCGCTCAAAGATTGCAGCTGCTTACGTTGAATCCACGATTCCTTGTCAATACCGTCAGTTGGAGAAACTAAATGCGAGTTTGTGTTAGGACGATTTGGAACTTCCTTCTTGGTAATCGGGACAGAATTTATGAAGCTCTGGGGAACGTGCAAGTTCTGCCGGCGTAAAGTTTTAATGTTGGTCGATGTGTCTTCGGAAAGGCTATCAACGTCACGTTCAAACGCATTGGAGTGGATGCTCAAGGATTCTGATGGATCTTTGTTTATAATAGGCCCATAAACTTCATGGTTGATATTACCATGCTTGTTAGTTGAATCTTTATTCACTAGAGTCTTATTAATGCTTCCGCTGTGCGAGAAGTGAAAAGTTTTGTTTTTAATTTCGATGAGCTGCTTTTGATTTTCTTTCAGTTCCTGCAAGTACATTAGCTGGTCGTATTCATCTGATTCGCCATTCTCTACGTCATTACGAACAAAATTATCATCATTTATTTTCAACCTCTTTTTCAGAATTTGATTCTCTAAGTTCCGGGAATTATTTTGATTTATTTGTTCGTTGATGATGTTAGTTTTTGCAACTTGCAATTCTGCACTCGTATCGTCTTGGTCGCCTACAGGCACGCTGCTGCTCGAGGTAACTTTCATTTGTGCTTCATCGGTTGCTTGTTTGAGTTGAATAGCTTGTTCTTGCTTGAATTTCTCATAGAATTCATTTCGTTTTTGTATATCGGAGGGACTTAAAGTTGGTCGAAGGGGATGAAAAATTGGCACTTCTCGGCGGTCGTGCATCAGCTGGTTTGAGAATTTTATTTTCTCTTCCTTTTGATTTTGCCGCTTAGAGATGTTGATAGGGAATTCAGGCACAGAAAATGAAATGTCCGAAGGTTTTACATTCGTTGAAAAATTTCCTGATTTTTGAGAAGCAATTCCTGTGGCAGGAATTGCTTCAAAGATTACAGGGGGCCTGGAAATGGTTGACATCAAGTCAGCTCTCTCCAACGTCGATTTGTTTGGTACAGTGAAAGAAGAAGTTGATGATATCAAGTCCTTATTCAGGGCCAAACCCAACCCATTTGCTGCCACGTTATCGAGGCTGAGCCGCATTGCGGGCGACGACGCTGCATTGTTCCAACGTTCAGCATTATCCTCACCGCTGTATCCAAAATTGGCTACGGTTCCTCCAACTTTGACTTCGGTTCCACCAACTTTGACTTTGCTTCCTCCAATTTTGCCTTCGGTTCCTCCAACTTTGACTTCGGTTCCACCAACTTTGACGTCCGTTCCTCCAACTTTGGCTCCGGTTTCTCCAACTTTGACTTCGGTTCCTCCAACTTGGGCTCCGATTTCTACAACATTGGCACCGCTTCCCCCAATATTAGCTGCGGTTCCTGCAACATTGCCTCCGCTCCCTAAAACATCTACAGAGTTTCCTCCAACGTTAGCGCCGCTTTCTCCAACATTGGTATAATTTAAAAAGTTGTCAGAAAAATGATTCGCATCAGCTCCGAAGGTGGCAGAAGAATTTTTGTAGACAGGCTTCATTAATATTTCGGGCAGGTCCTTAAAATTCGTCCCAATAACATGATGGCCTCCATTAACCGACTTTATCGAAGAGGCAACGATGGGCTTGTTTTTCTGCGAGTAGACGGCATCACTCTTAGAATTGTAACGAAGACGAGCAGGCTTGTGGATGGTCGGAGCCTGGTGTTTTTTTGGTGACATGCCGCGCGCTTCTTCTGTGGCTCTGAAAAAACCAATTACATCTTTGACATCCGGAGCCAGAGAATAACATCACACTGAAAAAATGATGGACATGGTAATAATCCTGCGTTGGCTCGAATAATAATGCTGAGATTCTTAGCAGTTATCGGTAGTCACACATAAATCAGTAAGTGAAGATGTCATAAGCCAATTTCTGAACGGTCATGTCATTCGATTACAGCAATCAAACTTAACTAACAAAGTCACAAATTATTACCACAAAATACACTAAATGTCTGGGCGCAACATTTCACCGGACAAAGTCACAAGAAAATTAAATCACCCGCTCATTTTGGTAGCCGAGGGATGATCGCTGAATTGCCTGACGCCCATCAGGCCTGCCAATATTTGGGCTCAGTGACCTAAAGCTATGACGACGCTCTCTACCGAGAAAAATGAGTGTGACTTTGTCCGAGTAGCGATGCGCTTTCTATTCTGGTGTGGGACATCTCTCAGCTTGGCTCGGCAAAAGTGCGTATCAGAAAATTTTGACCTAGAACCTATGACCTAGAAATTTTGACAATATGAACAAACCTTTTTTAGTGCAGCGCAACGTCTCTAACACGCTTATGACTTTCGTGGGCGTTAAATTCGTCTATTCTCGCGCATAGATTTGCGCTTAATAAATACAGTTCTAACATACAGATGTGAAAAAGGGTTCCATTTTCAATGTAATTAGACATCAGAATGAATATTAAATGATCTGTAGCGCTGAGCCGCTGCCTCACCTGTCGTAAACCGAGTCGTGGCCAGAGAAGTGAGGGTCGTGGTAGGCCCAGATACGAGCGGGAGAGGGCGCCGTGCGGGCCAGCTTACGGTCCCGGGCTTGGCCCAGACGTAGCAGCATCCCGTAGAAGCTTCCTGAGAATTAAAAATAGTATCACATAAGTATCGTTGTACATAATTAAACCATCAGCGTCGGTTGCGAGGGTTGAAAAAAACGCAATTGTACGTCGTAAATTATGAAAATATGAGGGTCATTCCATAACCATCATCCACGTATAGCACTACAACATCATCACTTAACGAGGAACTTCATGTCATTGAACATCAGCTCTGACTGACATCAGCTAGTATACTAACAATCATCACAGCAACATACTTCATTATTACACGAGCACTAAGTTCATACCATACTGCCGGGCACGTGCCAAGCATCAGCCAGTAACAGTCCAGTACAATATTCTTTAATAATTTCTATAGAAGCATTCACACCATGGGCATGGCAGGTGCCTTGAACGGCTGGTGTGAATGCTTCAAAAGAAATGCATTTAAGAATATTATACTGGATCGTGACAGGCATATGCCCGGCAGTTTGTTGCGAACCCGGCCTCAATGTATGTACAAAGCCTGCGTTGCAGCGAGGTTTCGCACAACCGCTTCTCTTAAAGAGGGTTCAGAGTTGGATAAATCCGTATCAAATAACATTTAATGAAATGCAATGCGATGCAGGGCATCAATTAACGAGAGTTAATTAGCAGCAGCAGGAATAAGGGCAGCAATAAATGAACAACAGCTGCTGAGCTCAGCAGATTATCAAGAGCTGCTGCAGCCGCAAAGCCAATCAGCCCGAGATCTGCAGGCTCAAACTGTGCATTACGGTACTGTTGCGGGAGAACAGTCGACGGATAAAGTCGGGACATATTGTGTAGAGGTACGACGAGAGTTCATGCACAATGTTTTAAGTTTGCTTGAATGACGCAAACCTATTATGTAATTATTGCACGCAACCATCATCCCATTCACGGTATTATTCTTGTACACTTTTTCATTTTTCTTAAATTTATATTTCAATGATTTTATAACAGACTAATAATAATATTACAAAAATGAGAATATCAAGCGTATTATGTTAGCTGTACCCACCAGGATAGGTAGCACCAAAGGCGTCCAACATGACAGGAAGCAGCAGCGGGAGGATGAAGAGTCGCTCCACGTGAAGCATGTCCGGAAGTTTCAAAATCACTTTGGCGCAAGATACTTCAGAATGTCTGATAATTATTGGTTATTTTAATATAATACAATAATAATTGATTAATTCGATAGCCTAGCTTGCTTTAATTCTCGGGTCGTTACGATTCAACAAATTTCTAGAGTTTTATACGTTCCAAGTACACTGTGTTTCAATGGAGGATCTAGGGTAAGTATCCTTATACACGTATTATTTTAGATGAATTAATATTGAAGATGTACTGAACTGAACAGATGATTCACAATGAATCACATTTAATTTTTCATTTTAAAAAATTCCATTCATTCACTGAAAAAATTATTGAACGTCACTCAATTTTCCTAGTTCCTTGTTAGATTTTTACCAAAGTTTGTTAATTGTTTACACCTGCGTCATTTTAATTAAGATTGAAGACTATTAAACGTAATCTTTTACTCCAGTAAAATTTAGCTTAAAACACTTAGGAGGCATGAGCTAAAACAGTTTAGTCGGCTTACGCAGACTCTGAAAATAAAACATTGCATGTCAGACACAAAATTTCAGTAGGTTGATGAATCAACAAATGACGAAAGAGAATTTCTGACCAAAAGATAATTTGCGTGATTTTTTCTTAAGAACAAGTTTTATATAATTATAATATTTACATAAATAAAAATGAAAATTATATAAAGTTATAGTGTAGTATAGCTTATCAATACATACAGTAAGATTACCCGCGACTTGATTTTTTAGCGTAAAAGAAAAAAAAAGCATAACAACCTAACACAAATTAAAAAAGTCACGGGAACCCGTACACATCAGTTCTCGCTCAGATAAACAGCAGGACAAAGAAGTTATTCTCTGCACGCAGGCTGTGCTCACCGACGCCAGACACTCGGTATAACTGCTCGGCTTTTGTTTGTCTTCAAAATCGCAAGGCAATGCAACTGAACGCCATATTGCATGCGCTCAACTCAATTTGAATTCCTAATTACGGCAGTAAATGAAATGTAAACATATTATTCTTTATTATAGTATGTACATTATTTAATTTATTCGGATTCTTAAGGTAGCGTTTTCATTCAGACAAGTTTAATTAAAAATAATGTCATTATTATTTGAAACTGCTATACAGTTTACGAGTAGTTTCTCCAGCTGTCTAATAATTGGTACAATGGAAGAGTCAACGAGAAAAATTTCTCCAAATAAGAGGCCTATTAACTCAGGCGACGGGAGAGGCCTATAAAATCGCAGATCCTCTTCAAGATGTAAAAATAAAAACAGCTACGTAGGCGAATAGCTTTAGGATATCTGCAGATGAAAGACTAAATTGACGTAGTGAATGAAGAAAGAGCAAGGTTTTTGTACAGTCTAGTACGTGTAAGCAGGTATATTGCTGCAAAGCTTCAAAGGACATTGAGATCCAGTTGATAAGGTGTTTGTATGTGGATTATTGCACACGATTCGAATTGATTCTATTAATTGTAGTCTGATGAGGTCCGGTTTGTGACGTAGAATTTTATTTATATTATCGTATATTATTTATTAGCGAAATATTTATTTGATCATTAATTTCGGTCCAAATACTTTCTACCGATTTCTTTTGTTCGTGCACTTATTGTGAACGCTGACTGCGCATTTCGGCTTCATTTTACATACAGTAATACTATTGTGTATAACTCGACAGGAATGAGGAGTACAACGATATTAAGATAACAAAAATTACTTCCATGATAGTAGCTGTCAATAAGCTTGAAATATATTCTCGAACACAAAGGCTACGAATTAATTCATCAACCTCACAATTTAATAGCTTTTCTCACGACCAAAACTCAACGAAGACCACGCAAGTTATTTCAGTTCTCAGTCTGGTGCAAGAGCATCTGTGTGCGCGCGAGCGGATCTTTCATGCTCCCTGAAACCGTTCTTTCCGGTGAGAGTTTTTCACGCCAGTTTTTATTGCTCATATAGGAAAGGGAGGCCTATACCGCGTCTCGTGTGCAGGTCCTATGGTTTGCGGAATTAGTGGGATGGCACTGAATAAAAATCGTTATTCCAATGCTCGTAGCGGTCACTATTAAGAATATAATTATCAAATTATCGGCTATAATTGCTTGAGAGAACAGATAGCTGTAGAACAGATGAAAATGGCTTTGATAATTAATTTTGATCGTTATTCTGACGAAGATTCAACAACTGCGTTTCGCTTATTAGTTACGCAACTAGATATCTGCGTGAATAGTTTCTGAATTTCAGTCTTTCAGATTTTGCAAATAAATGGGAAAATCTGAATATGGCACTGAAAACAAAATTATCAACATGAGAGTGTATTCAATCAGGATTCAATTTATTTGCTAACGATGCAATAATAACCCGCGAGCTCAGATGAGAACAGTTACCAGCGTCAGCTGTGCCGGCAGCTGTCACCCGCACAGCCGTTAAAAAAGTTCCGGTGAGTGGGAATGAGAGTCCGGAAATTTTGCTCAAGTTAACCAACCGAACGCGGGCCCAAAAAGCAAGCGCTGCAAGTCCTTGCGAAGAATTTGACCTTCAACTTATTGGAAGCATCCCGACTTTGAAAAAAAATGTATTTGAAAGTTGAAACGGAAATTAATTATCTATAATACCATACATAAAATTAGTAGGAAACAATTTTCTTTTCGAAGATACGAGGAAAAAACTTCACAACTTACATCGCTGGAAGGCTACTAACTTCGGAGACTCGAAACTGCAGTTCTAACAAATAACTTCTGAAATCTTGCTTTCAATATCATATATAATATTGCTTCATCTTAACTTCATACCGCGAGCTCTACTTGCAAAGATTGACGTTTCACACATTGTCAAAATTCGGATGTCAGACATTGCTGAAATTGTTTCCAAAACTTGAGCTAAATAAAAGAAGGATCCAACACTGCTAACATGAATCTAAAATGGCTTTAAGAACCCCAGATAGAGTTTAGCAACGTTTGTATCTCGGGCTTCAATCACAAGACTCCAATTAAATGCCAGAAAGATTTTGACTCTCATACGGCAATATTTTCAGGAATAACTTGCTTGGTTCTGTTTCATCGCGAGTGCTCGACGTCTATTTGATCAGAGCTGCCAACTTTCCCCGATTCTCAAATTGAATTTTGAATGAGGACACTGCTCGATACTCAACTAAATGTTTTTCAGTGAAGGAAGAGATTCGACATGACTTCTTCAGAAGACAAATCGGAGAAGCTGTCAAGCTATTTTGTTTTCCGTACCACAGAGATTGAGACACAAAGTAAACGGATTGCGATTGTGCTTCACGGTCACGTATTTTGAGCGCTGGATTGTGTCTGAAGGGGGAAATTCAATCAAGGTTTTTTGTAAGAAGAGACTAAATTGAACGTCGAGATCAACTTTCAATGAGGCAGTGCAGTTATCATTAATGAGGCAATGAGAGACGAGCGATCACCAATGCCCTAATTAAGATGTCCTTCCGCTCAATGTATTCTAATTTCCAAACAACGCATTGCTCTTTTTACCATTAATAAACCAAAACACAACAAGTCTTTAAGAAACGTCAAATTTCGGTCATTATTTCCTCAGCAGGATGATATATATAACTTATGCCTGGTATGCACAATGCAATGAATGACACAATGCAAGTTTAATTTTAAAAAGCAAATCATGGTGCAAAATTAGCTGGAAAACCAAGCCCGGCATGCGTCACTGCTACGAGTCTCAACTTCTGTCGTAACTCTGGCCGGGGTGAGAAATCTTTGGAGGAAGCCCGCATGACTGCTGAGCGCTTAAACCTAAACTCGCGGCATTTGTCAACGTACGGACAACGCTGCCCATGCGTTTATCCACGACGCGCATTCGAGGCGAGCAAGGCTTATGGATTCCCGAAAATTATTGAACATTATTCATTAATCATGAAAAGATGATTCGCACTTCGTGAGTGCACTGTTTCTGACATTTCAATCGCGACAATACTAGAAAGTGGCAGGTGTAAAAATCTAGTCTCATCAATTCGAAATATTAAATACTTTAAAATTAACCATCAAAGTCAATCTTGTCGCAGTTTATCAAAGTCACAAAGCCGCAAGATGGAATTAATTTAGCAACATTGAATATAAACTGCAAGGCCTAAGCTTTCATGTTATATTCAAGTTAAATCAAAGTGCATCGGTAAAACATTTGCCATTAAATTGCGGTCGATCAAATATCATGCGTCATGAGCGTGACAGCATCAATTTATTTCCATTTCTCCATGATGCATAAATAATCAAATGCAAGTCAAAAAATCGAATAAAACTTACAGTTCAGTTGTGGGAGTAAATCCAATCAGGAAAAAACTTTTTACTCTTATCAGCCAGACTTGAGGCGACAGTGTAAAGAAGTTTCCTCGGCAGCTCTCCAATCATATTTATAAGTTGTTTCATCCTAAGTGCTGCCTATTAGAGCAGTCTTAGTTCTCGTGCAAGTCGTAAAGAAACGTTACGTTGCTGCCCATTAGAGCAGTCTTAGTTCTCGTGCAAGTCGTAAAGAAACGTTACGTCCTCCGAGCAGGGCGGCGCACTGTAATTTTGAGGCGCGCTGTTCTTCTTCGCTTCGTACTAGCGGTGCGATAAAATACATTCCAGGCGACCCGGAAATAAATAATTTTTGTTCCGAAAAAGTTCTCTTGTTCCGAAAAAGTTCAGCAATAAAATCGATTATGTACTGAATTTAAATAAATGGTTATTTAGTGAGACGGCTAGCGATGCTGTTAAATATAATTCAAGTGAAACAATTGATAACTTTTAGACAGAATGAATGTGTATATACATGATGAAGTTAAAAATTTGTCAAAAAGAAGTCTTTACAGAAACATTTGAGCTGCAACTTCATGAATAAGAAAGCTTCATGCTCGTAAAATAGCTTCCCAAAAATAAATATAAACAATTATTCTCCACTAATTTGTAGAGGACGCTAGATGTATTCATCAATCGTAAAGAATTGGCTAGAGATTTATAGCATCTAGACTGCCTTATAGTTTGTCACATGCAATAACTAGCGGCACAAACTTGGTATCATCATATGACATGCTTTAAAGTCCATTATCTGCCACTACGTAATACTTTCCCTCGCTTATAGTTTAACGTTTGTGATGGGTTATTATAGGAGCGCGTTGGTGGTTAATCTTAATCTCAAGTCGCAGGTGCGCCTTAAAATTGCCGCGCGCGCTGAGAAATTTCCTGCCGCCTGCATGCTCAGCGTCGAAGACTTTTAGGGTTACAACTCGATCCGTGTGCGGTGTTTATAATGTGCAGTGTAGTAGCCAGATATTATACAGCACTGAACATAACCTATTGAAACACCATCCCGTGTGCGATGTTTGTAAGGTGCAGTGTAGTAGCCAGATATTATACAGCACTGAACATAACCTATTGAAACACCATCCCGTGTGCGGTGTTTGTAAGGTGCAGTGTAGTAGTCAGATATAATACGGCACTGCACAGTGCACAATGATAAGGGTAGTGGATGGATTTGATGAATCACCATGCAGTGCACCTCATGAAGTGAGTTTGTGAGGGGCAGTATAGCCGTAAGTGTAGAAGGCATTTTATTCCAAAGCACTGCTCAATGTTTTTGGCTCGAAGACTTGTTTAATGACCATTTAGCTTGAGATGAATTGTAATGGCAAGATATTTTACCTCACTGCACAATGGTGATGTCAGAACAAGGGTAACTGCTATCAGCAGCAAGAAAGTTTCTCCTATGTTTTTGCATTTTCTGAAGAACTACAGCATTTCTTTTGGATAAGGCAGTGAACATGGTAGATAATCATTAATGAGTATTGCGTTACGACTCGAAATTGGGTACAGAAAGCAAATATCAGCAACTGCCCTGGAAATTTTTTTTCCAGCAGTAGGAGTACATGAGTCAACTAATAATGAAAGTTATAACAACAGTGCAGGAATTAGACCTTCTGTAGATAATTTACAACGTAAATACGAACGTCTATCAGTCAGTTGCTGAACTCAGGAGCATCAATTAAGAAATTCGGTTCATTGCACATAACAATAAATTTTCGACAATGTGTAGCTCCTGCAGTTGCATGTAATAATTTTGAAAGCTACACTCTAGCTTTCATTTAGATTTCGTTCTGAGTCCTGAACAATTAATGTGATAAAGGCTTAAGAATATTTGCAGAATCCTTCAAAGTTGAAGGATGAGTTACCGGAGGAACTTCCATCGGTCGAGGCCAGCACTAAAAAAATCAATGGATCGTATCTGTTCAAATACACTTTTTGTACGTAGCACTGATACGCACTTTTTGCCCGGCCATACAGGGCCAGGATGACCTCGGCAAGGGAACAAATACATCGCTATCTGGACAAAATCGCACTAAGTTTTCTGAGTGAAGGCTCCAGTATATATTATTCTCTTCCTGGAAAGTAAACAAGTGACTGCGTCCGAGACCTAAAGTAAACCCCCAGCGCTGTTTACTTAGCTCTCTGTGAATCAATTTAGTTTACATTGTTCACTTAATTCAAAACTGGTTGTAAAATTACATGAAAATAGATTTGACGAAAGGAAATTACGAGTAAACAGAATGTACCGTACGCATAAACACAAATATTGCATACTCCAATATTATATTATTATAAATATTACATAAGTATACACCAAACAAAAGAGTTCATGTCCTAAGGTAATTTCGAATTAAAAACTAAATAGGGCATACTAATAGGGAACAAAATTATGTATTAATTTAGCATGGACCTTACAAATTCTATGTACAAAGGTTCATCTCATTTAAATTAATAAAGAGTGAAGATCACCAGTCTTCTGTTTTCTCAGCTGTAGCTTGGAGACAAAAGGCAATTGCGTACCACCGTGAATTTTTATCTAAATTAACATAACAAAAATTCGATCATAACAACAACATCTAAATTCGATAATCATTTCAAGCATGAAACCAATAAGGAGTTAGGAGCTTTGATCCCATATGCATGGAATATGCTAATTAAGTTGAGGCAGGACGACTTCAAATCGATTCGCTCACATAACCTATGATACTGCTACCGTCCCTCAACAAAGGAGAAATGAAAGCTTGATAAACAAGCATTTTCTTAGCAAATACACGACAAGTTAATAAGTACCAAATAACAAACTCCCACGTAGGAGCCATAGAGAGATTTGTCCTTACAGTTAAAAATCAACCTATGTGGGAAACCTATTGAAAACAATGTGCTCTATTTTAAATCTGTACACTGCCCTCGAGGAGTTATTAATAATTATAACTCGTCATCTTCGTAAATACATTTATGATTAATGTTGACAAGTGATATAAAATGGGTTTCCTTTACCTTTCGATAGTGCTTTGGTGTACAGCAGTCCAGCTAAAATAAAAGGCTTGCCTAAGCAATTTATACAATTTACACTCTTTCACTGTTCACGATAAATACGTATATAATATGCTGCATACCTAAAACAATAAATATACTGAAAGTAATTAATAAACATTTCAACAGTTTCCTTCATGTCATCATGCTTGCTGGCCACGTTCTGATTTTGCGCAGCCATACAAGTGCCCGATATTTCAGGGGCAGCGACGGCCGTCAAGAGGCACCCGTTGAAGTTATAATAATGGGGTCCCTGTGGGAAGTCTGCAATGAATTAGGAAAGGCAAACTCTTGCTTGGCGGCAGATAAATTTAGAACAATGATGATCAATAATTAGGGGCCGGCATATAAAAATAATATTTTTCTCTTATTTTTATAAAATATTATTTTATAAAAATATTTTTCTCACTCTTATTTTTCTCTTTGCCGAGAAAAATAAGAGCGGTTGCCATACCCGAGATACGCTGAATTTACAATTTAATCTCGTAAAAAAATACAAAAAAGCGACACAGACGATGTGTCCACTTTCGAGAGCGTAAATTACTGGAATTGATATGGCGGCTCTGTTGCAACATCGTTTCAATTCAGGCGAGTAACTACATTAATCAAATGCTACTCTCGATTTTGGCTTCGAACACACGCAAATGGCTGCAACAAAAGTTTTATTATATAAACCATATATTTGAAAAAATACTGTTTTAATATGGTTTTAGTTTTACTGTTATTTTTTAAAACTATGTTTCTTTTTATCACAGGACATAATTTTTATTCACAATATATATGTGTTTATAATAATAAGAAAGAGACCTTATCAGCTAGAGTGGTTGGTTACCTTATTTTTAATAGCCCTTTTAATAGCAAGGACTATTAAAAGGAGCATCGAGACTCAACGTTCCCGCATTATGCGACCCAGCTTGAGCTTCTCTTTATTGGCTATAGGATGAAAAGTTGCAGGCCTGGCCAGTGGTCTGTACAAATAATGTGATGATATCATGCCACATTAATGGCGTTTTCAGAATATTTAACTTGCTTTCATTCAACCCCTTCTAATCGGTATCACTGCATCTACTCCTGCTATCCACTTCTGGTAGTTGAACGATATCAAAGTGTACAGGAACTGTCTTCAATTACCATCAAATTACCATCAGTGATCGTGGTTTGGCTCGTCTGTTCCATCCTTCCTATAACACTCGAGTGCAAGTCGATCAAAACTTGGAGGATAGATTTATGGTTAAAAAAACGCGGTCTGCGTGGTTTGAATATAATTTAAAAAGCGCAATGTGAAATACTGCAATGAAGCGTCATCACACGGATTATTTAGCAGATCTAAATAATTCTCAAAGTAGAATGCAGTGCACCGAGATTGCCGATTTCTCATTAAATAATTTCCTGGCATTCTTTTCTAAAAATGATATAAATAAAATGGAGAAGCTATCGGATGAAGAGCAACATTGATTCGAAAACATGATTGGCGCCACATTCAAACCCAAACAAGCATTCATTTTTGATGAAGCTATTGACTATCGTAGCTTAACTGAACAAGTTAGGAGCTCGGTCCCACTCACAAACTTTGACCGAAACAACAGAGAATTTGTTGAGTGCTGGCCATATTTTCTTGTCAACCGTAACAAGAAGCAAGTTTTGATAAGTTTTAATTTTGTCACCGGTAAACGCCATTGGATTTTGATGAAGGTCTAGAAGTATTGAGAAGAATCAACAGAAAATATCATATTATTTTTATCGGGAGTAAAATATTTGTCTTCCTTTTTGACACAAGAAATTCAAAATAATTTTCTTGTTCTTGTATTCCTTTTGCAATAAAGTTACAATTCTTCTCGTAGAACCTGAACTAGCACATACAGTATGTGCGCATAATTTATTACGGCAACACAAGAAAAAGCGGATAAGAAAAACTCAATTTTTTCGCAACTTCATTTTCTATGGATATGAAGTCAAACACCGGCCATCGGAGTCAATGTTAACATTATTTCCCGAGTACATGCTTGATTATGTCAAAAAATTTAGGACAACTTTTGTCTTGTCATTTAAATCTAATCAAAGTTGAACTTTGCTTCACCCAAAATAAGTTTTAAGGTTGATTTTATTTTTTGGGAGGTTCCTCATCGGCAATGATAAATTTGTTGGCAAAAAAAAATCACAGGCGATAAAATTTTTAAAATAAAAGATACAAGTTTAGTTATTGAAGATTAGTAGTCGGCATATCTTGGAATGGTGCGAAATAAATGAAAAAATAATAATTTATTATCGCAAAAATGACAATGATAATATAGGAAAAATTGAAATAGTTTGCTAATACGAGTATAACTGCTTACCATCGATATCACAGATTCAAAGGAGAACGAATCATAGCGGCGCGGTCGACGAACATGCTGCTTTTGTGTATAATTAAATGACGGGCTTGGGCGGCCTGCTCTTCTAACACCAACTCAATAACAGTCCTTAACGATACAGGATCTCACGTGCGCATTTTTGTCCGTTATGCGGGTGGCATCTCTTAAATCAAGCGTAAACGAAGGCTTTAGGCCCTAATTAAGTCTCAAAGAATTGGATAAAAAGAAGTGAACACAAAGCCTGCGTGCATACCTAATTAACGGTCGATTGCCTGCCGAAGATTCCATTCTATGGGGACGTCTCACCTGTACGAGGTGACACTTGATATTGAATACCTACTATTTTTAATTTAATTCTTTATCGCTATATAAATGCGATTAGTCTTGCTAGTAGCTCGTAGCTCATCTAAGAATTACAAGTAAAATTAACGCATATCCGCAGAACATCATTGCCACTTTATATGATACTAAATTTTACAAATGACTCAATTCCGTTTTCGAAAATAAGACAAAATGTATTCTTCATGAAGTAACACTAACTGTGATATCATATAACGTTAAATAAGGGCTTATCTGCAAGTTGATTTGCGACCGACTATTACAAAAAGAATGAATTTTTCAGTCTAGAGATTGCTGGTCGAGTGTCATCAACGACGATCACTTCCGAAAAGAGGCTTTTGTAAGAAAATTTTTACCCTCGTGAAAAAGCGTACGTGTCAGTCTGGTACCTGCAAGGCAACGATTACGCACGTCAGAGCAGTGCTTTTCTAACAGTTTGAGGCTTCATTCGCTTGAAAATAACTCAATGTCAACAATTTTCGGCTATAAAGGCGAAAAGTGCTATTAAATAAATAATTTTTTCTTCAGTATCTCATTTTTTCGATCAGTGTATATTTGATACCATCAAAGTTGTTCAGCTATAGGAGACAAATCAACATTATCATCAATTTTCTAGAGTCACGATGACTCATTTTAATACGTGAAATTTTTATGGTGTTTAAAAAATGTTTCAAAACGGAAAAAGAAAGAAGAAAACAGGAGGGAATATCGAATTCGCAAATTGGACGGCGGCAGCAGAAGCGACACCACAAAAGTCGCGCGAATCTTTTGATATTCAAATGCGCAGAGCGTCAGTAGCTGCCGGCTTTGTTTGCTTGCAATTATTGTGCCAGTTGCGCTGAAAAAATTAAGAGCAACCCTGAAAATATGATTGCATGGAAATGGAGGAGGATGCGGGAAAAATTAAGAGAATAAAATAAAAAATGTGGGAAGCAGAAAGAATTTGTCAGATCAGTAACGACTGCGCACGAATGATGGAGAGCTCATTATAAAGTTCGGACGTCTACATTGAAAATTCAGGACCAGGGCGATGATCTAAAACAGAAATTTTGAAGACTTTGGGTCATGTGAATTAAAACACATTGTAACTTTGGTATCATTTTCGAGTATATTGACTAAGCCGTTAAATTTTCAGATAATCGTCAAAATTAATGGATAAAATTCCTAGGTTTAAAAAAAAATCCTGAAGCTAATTATTGATTATTATGTCAGTTCGTCGAGCATTTCTGCACACTAGACCCGGTTTTGTCATATTTAATGACCTCGGTTTTGTATGATGACGTCATGTTTCCTAAAAATTGAGTGCAGCTTTGAGGAGAATGCGAGATTTAATGAAACTTAAAAACGACGCTATGGAGAAAATGGTCAAGCAGCACCACCAAATGATCATAAATATAAACTAGAATGGATATACTAAACAGGATTGAATCAAGCCTCCAACATGACAGAGATCCCCAGTCCAGCGTTCAAAATGCGACCCGATGATTAGATGGTTTTGGCTTTGTATAGTGCAAAAGCATTTATGTAAATGTTTCGGTATTATTATCACTGCATTCAATAAGCAATTTCGTTATCACTAGAAAGAAATATCGAGGCTCTTTGATAATTTACTACTCGTATATTAAAGAGAGTAGTGGTAAATTTTGGACATTTTTCCAATACAATTTTCGAGCGCCGTGCATCAAAGAGCATAGAAAATGCGCCTCTGATTGCATGTAAATTATCTTGGCTGTATCTCTATGGGAGAATTTTAGCCAAAATAAATTCTACCTTAATTCAACACCAGACTGGCGAAAATAAAAGTTTTCTCCACTCACGAAGTCCTTGATTTCAAATTCCATTTTCGCTAAAATTTTAGAGTGCTGAGCACACGACAGTGAAGGAAGGTAAACATCGAAAAAATTCGCATGAGAGTCAGAAACAAAAGTATCTTAAGCGCTCGCGAGACCTAATTTATCGTACAAAATTAGTAAAACTGATAAAAGATGAAAGACTTAGCCCATAAAAAACACGTGAATCTATCAAAAAGTTTCGAGTTTTGAAGCCTTCAAAACGCGTTAAATGAAATATTCCGGGCTTTTCGCACCGTAAAATAATAACGACATACAGTGCCAAGCTTGCTACTCGATCTCGCAGCATTGCGTCGTCGCAAAATTTATATTTTCACTCGATCTATAGCATTGAAATATTTTCATAATATAATAAATACCAAAACATTACACAGAAATTGACAGTGCCGTAACAAAATTGAATTATAATTTCAAAGAAACATAATTGTTTGCTTACAATAACATGATTAAAATGCGGCATGAAATAAAATACCGCACATAATATTTCTTATCTGAGAAAATATTCTTCATTGAATTTGCGTACAATTACATAGTATGAAATATGTATGAAAAATTCAACTTACTCCCAATAAAATATAATACATGATGCTCAAGACAACTAAATTATTCAGTTTCATAATTTAATGAAAAAAGCTTAAGATTGCGCATCCACAGAAATCCGCTGGCGGGCAAATGTTACCCGAGTAAACTTTTTTACAAACAGAATTTCTAAGCGAATTTTCAGGCATAAAATTCTGCAGTGTAGCCCTGCTTTGTCGCCTTTGAAATTGGCAAGACAAAGGACCTGAGAGTATCGGCACAAAGTTTGAAACCTAAACCCTGGAACCAAAAACCTACAGCGTACCTCGCGCAAAGCCCCCGGTGCGTCTTTGAATGAAGTGTAGCCGGGATTTGCGAGGACTGAAATCGGATAATTCTGCGTTCAACTAGATTCGTCTGCAAACTTGTATTTATTTTATGTAGAACGTAGCGGATTCAAACGTCTAAAGAACGGAGGCTGAGCCTGATAAACAGACACCTATCATGCATTTCTAAAATGTTGACAAATGAGAAAAGTTTTCGATAACACAATATCCACTTTTGACTTGAAAGGATCAAAAGGCACAGATAACTCTTGTGCTAGGATTCCAATGCTTGTGCTAGGATTCTTGTGGTTGTGCTAGGATTCCAATCAATGGACAATGGGATAGTAAATCGTTTTCGTTTATATATTAATGTATCCCACTAAATTGAAGGAACTTGCAAGAGTGTGCTCACGGTGAAACAACATTTTCCCAGTATACGGCGATGTTTTTGGTTGGTACATATTCAACAGAAATGATGTCAACTTTAAAACCGATTTAAAAGACAGTAAGGGAACTTATCAAAATTTTCGAATTAACAATAAATACTCGAAAAATGATAGAAAAAAATGGCAAAATATGGTCTGATTTATAATTATTAATCAGAACTGAAAACTTCAAGCGATGACCACAATAGTTTTTAAATCATTAATTATTTATGCTAAATTTAATTTAAGAAGCGAGCCCAAATTCGCAGGAGCTCTTTTGTTCATCCGTAATGTGCAAAGTGAATTTCATAGCCGCGCAGCGAGTAAATAAAGCTCGAAGGATTAAATTTTCGGGGAACTTTACATAGAAGCTTTCATGCCGCAGGTAACCGAAGCGTGAATAACAATGAGCGAGGCTGAGAGTATCGGCACAAAGTTTGAAACCTAAACCTTGGAACCAAAAACCTACAGCGTACCTCGTGCAAAGCCCCCGGTGCGTCTTTGAATGAAGTGAAACCGGAATTCGTGAGGACTGAAATCGGATAATTTTGCGTTGAACACACTAGATTTGTCTGCAAACTTGTATTTATTTCATGTAGAACGTACCAGATTCAAAACGTCTAAAGAACGGAGGCCGAGCCTGATAAACAGACACCTATCGTGTATTTTTAAAATGTTGACAAATGATAAATGTTTTCGATAACACAATATCCACTTTTGACTTGAAAGGATCAAAAGGCACAGATAACTCTGGTTGTGCTAGGATTCCAATTAATGGGATAGTAAATTGTTTTCGTTTATATATCAATGTATCCCACTAAATTTTAGGAACTTGCAAGAGTGTGCTCACGGTGAAACAACATTTTCCCAGTATACGATGATGTTTTTGGTTGGTAAATATTCACCAGAAAGTATGTTATCTTTAAAACCTACTTGAAAGACAGTAAGACAACTTGTCAAAATTATCGAATTAACAATATTTACTCGAAAAATGAGAAAAAAATTATAAAATATGGTCTGATTGATAATTATTAATCAGAAATGAAAACTTCAAGCGATGATCACAATAGTTTTTAAATCATTAATCGTTGATGCTAAATTTGATTTAAAAAGCGAGCCCAAATTCGCAGGAGCTCTTTTGTTCATCCGTAATGTGCAAAGTGAATTTCATAGCCGCGCAGCAAGTAAATAAAGCTCGAAGGATTAAATTTTCGCGGAACTTTACATAGAAGCTTTCATGCCGCAGGTAACCGAAGCGTGAATAACAATGAGCGAGGCGAGGAAAATTGCACTTCCTAAACAACGAATATTATGAATTAGCACTTATGCAGTCTTCCAGCTATGGTTGAGGGAGCTTAGATATTAATAGTTGCATTAACATTTCATGAGAACAAGATGAACAAAATAATGAAACAAAATAAAAAAGGAAAAATTTATGTATGATATTTCTCAATCTTAGATTTCACTAATCTACCTTGACATCATCAAATGTACCTACTCAAGTGGCATCAAAACTCCATTCAGTGATACAAATTCAAGTTGAGCTTCGATAACAGTATATTATTCATATATCAATGCAAAGTATGGCGAGACTGAATAAAGAGTACTAGGTGAGTAATTCTAAATTCAGTTCATTAAACATAGCTTATATCAAGTGGTGAAGAAGGCCCGTGCGATGTTGAGCATTTATAGTGATAGGATGTGACTTGACCGCAAAGTTGGGATACTGGAAGCGATTTTTTTTACCGTGGGAGCGAGTTTTTAATTGTTCGGAATGGCCGAGGGTATCGAAAGGGTTGACACTTGTGGGACTAGTAACTGTTGCGGCGCCACTCGGTAGGCTTATGTTAGTGCGACGTCAGCCTATATTATAGGAATCTAAAATTCGCGCCAAAAGGTTGTTCTACTGTGGTGACCGTCACGCCGGTATGGTCTGCAGCTATCTCCGCAACGGCTCCATCCGTTGGGCAACGGGTCGCGAAATAACGGCCTCGCGATACGTCAAGTCATCCATACCGCTACGATTCCGATACAACAACGTCATTCAAGACTGTAGCTGCGAACAGACACAAACTCTTATATTCCTTGAAACATATACAACAACCATTCACGCCTTCGCAACGAGAGGAAATATCTACGCGGTATCAATTCTCTTAGGAATTATCACAGCAGCGGAACGCTCATGTTTTTCCACAGCCGTCAACCTGTCACAAAAAAAAAAAAACAGACGCTCATGTGTAGCCGTCAGAACGCCGGGATTGATGCATATAACACCCGAGACTATGAGAATTTAGTCGATGGATAGACTCGTGAATTATGTTATATCATGTGCCAAATTCATGGGAATATAATTAGAAATCTTTTTCTGTGAAGCTGAGCAATCTGGAATGACAACAGACTTGAATTCAAATGCATATCGAACATGAATGAATAAATCTCGCTATCATGGTATAACAGTTTTAAAACATTTAAGAGGTTTAATAAAAAAATTACTCGTTCAACCGCATCTAGAGCATCCTCTAAATTCTGGAACTTATACTATGATATGCATTTTAACCTCAACATATCGTCGATATTACATCATACGTCACGTAAATCTTCAATCTAGAACAATTAATGTTCAAAGGAGCCAATTAATTATTCTTGACAAAGGCCATTATGCACCGGTACAGTTTCCAGCTCGAAGCATGGCAGCGCGGGACTGCAAATTCACAAGGGGAGCAGCGGTGAAGGTTTCACGAGTTCTATAAATCCAAGTAACGGCTGAGCGCGTGATAGCACGAGTACGATGTTTACGGCAGAGACGGTCCACACCCTCGTCACCTCGACTCCGTTATCGCGTCTTTTTTGGAGCTCATAACGTATTACCTCGGCTCCGTTATTGCGTCTTTTTTTGGAGCTTATAACGTATTATTATGTCTTTTTTGGAGCTCATAGCGTATTACTTCGCTTGTTTTGGAGCTTATAACGTATTATTGCGTCTTTTTTGGAGCTTTTAACGTATTATTGCGTCTTTTTTTGGAGCTCATATCGTATTATTGCGCCTTTTTTGGAGCTTATAACGTATTATTGCGTGTTTTTGGAGCTTATAACGTATTATTTCGTCTTTTTTGAAGCTTTTAACGTATTATTGCGTCTTTTTTGTAGCTCATATCGTATTATTGCGCCTTTTTTGGAGCTTATAACGTATTATTGCGTCTTTTTGGAGCTCATAACGTATTATTTTCTGCGCTTTGTGACAGATTTCTTCTGGCCTTCAATTGTATAATTTGTACTTACTGAAATTGCTCGTACCTGCATTTGTAATACATTTAATGTTTCTCAATGCAATTTACTTATTTGATGTACAATAAACAGACGGGTTTCGTAGACGATCGTTTAAAATGCGTTGCTATAAACTAAAGGGATGAGTCATGGAAACTGGCTTATTTGAAAAATTAATAAAAAAGAAACAGTAAAGATATCAGTACAACATAAATTTTTTTGAAAAAAACATTACATTAATTTTTGTACCACTTAGTTTTGAAGATGACATCGGACACATGATGGCCCCCATTGTCAATGCATTCAGTTAGTCGATTTTTCAAGTTCCTTACAACTCACTGAAGAATATTGACAGCTAGGTATGTAGGCGATGGCTTAAACGGCGTATCTTGTTCTCCAAATGAGGTATGGTCCTTGGACAGCCATCGTAAACAATTGATTCAAGATATCTTGCCCTAAATGTGTTCCCCTGACCTGAAAGACAAATACGGAACCGAGTACGGAATGCTCGTTGAGATAATGGAACGGCCACTAGAAAAGTACATCGCGAAAGCAAAAGCACGCTACTCACTTTTGCAACGTATAGTGGCAACTGACTAAGTGGGACATTAAACTTCATGACCTTGCTTTTCATACGAAATACTCCCGCCCTTTTCCTACAACATCTGGCTGCTGGACGCGAAATAAAAAACTGAAATTTTCCGTGAATAACCCTGTATAATGTAAATAGTTACCTTTAAAACATAGTGGTACATCATTAACGCAATATCTTACCTTAAAGAAAATACATTTTTATGAGTTCAGATAAAATATTTAGATACAAATTATTCAAGATTTATTTCAGTTGACCCAAACTTGAACAGTATCGTAAAAGCCAATGGAATAAACCTGCCGTTGTTAATGATATGCTACGATAATAGAGAACCTGCTATATACAGTATGAAACGATGAAAGAAAGTAGTCCCAGTTTTATAACAATAATCCCATTCAACTCTGCAGTGCAACACCAATTTCTGAACACAGACATCGATCATATCACAAATCAGGCATGATAAAAAAAACGCTGCCATCATGAAATTAATTTCATTAAGCGCAGTTACTGTTACAGAATTGCAATAACATTAAACGCAAGACTGATTAGCGAGTCCCGAGAACGCCTCTCAAGAGATGCTGTTGTGCCGTCGAGCATCGGTAGACAATGAGTTCAAATCCAGCGCACGCCCAATTAACTCATCTAAACGCAATTCATGATACCGGAGCCTCGGGAACTATTAAGCGACACAAAGAGAATAGAGAGCAGAATTGAGATACTTAGCCAGTAATTATAAACGATTATCTTCACGAGTTTTATTTTCATCCGTGGAGTTGGAAGCGTTCTACATTAGTGCCCGAGAAATTACTCGGCGTTATCGAAAAATAACCTTCAGAATTTTAATTTACAGTTGTTTGAAATTTTAAGCAATTGCTTGGGCCGTAACAATTCAGTACGACTTTAATCAGCCGTTAATGGACGCAAAATATTTGCTAGAAGTATCTTATTCACGGTCTTTTATAATCCTGAGAAATCATGGCCAACTGGAAGCAGCTTACAATAAGTGTATGATGAACTTAATTGGCCAGGGCTCACCTCGTCTCCGCCGACAGTCTCGTTATTATCCAACGCGGCTTCACACCAAGAAAAACTCGGTTCAAGCTTCCCGTTCGGACTGTGTTCACTGTTTATCTTCTTTAGCAATTATGCGAACAATCTCATAACCGTTCAATAAGCTAGAGGCTGCAATAAGGGGTTAGCTGTGAACTTTTAGCGAACAACGTTCACAAATCACCCCATTTATGAACACCAGCTCACTATTGAATAAAAAAACATGACTTCATATAATAAGGCCCTAAAAATATTTTAATTAAAAAGAATTTCCTTTAACTGATATTATATTGAGTGTATACTTATTAGTCACTTGCATTAACTGAGCGTTTATTTTACAAAGAAATAAATAATTGGTTTGAAGATTTTTGAATATGCATTAATCGAGGACTATATTGAAAAATTCAGTTAAAAATACACCCATCAATAAATTTCCATTTAGAATTTTATTTACTAGAAACTAAGTTCTACGCTCACTTGTCAACAGTCAACGCCTAAAATTAAAGCGATTTAATTAGCAGGAAGATTGCCATGTCTTTATTTATTGACACTTTATAGGCACGAATAAAGTTAGTAGGCGATCGGTATTGTGGCTAATTAAATATATACAGAAATAAACACAGAGAAATTTCTGAAGCACGACGTCAGGCCTAGACAGTACCTATACTATTTAAACTCTGGTCGGCGACATGTTCACAAAAACCTAACTCTCTGTATTAATGAATACAAAGGAATAATATAAGTGACACGTTTTCAATGAGTCTAATATGCGTGAAGAGAACTTAATATGCGAGACAGGTGAACTATGAAAAGAAGATTCATCTAGGTCAACCAGAAAACAAAAATTTATTAATTCAATTCACGAATGGTTCTATTTGAATCTGAGCATAACAGCTACAAAAGCTGCGGCGTTTGTAAGAGCAAACGCCTCAGAGACCATTACGTTTCAAGAAAATCCGCTTTAGGGTCTTGACAAAACGCAAAACTAAAGAAAGTCGAGTGAAATGATGGTACAATTCTCCAGAACAATGGAAAAAACAAATTCCGCACGCCCGCTTGTTTCTAAAGGACCTTGATTTATGCAGAGAATGAGTTTGGAAGTTTTGATACCGTAGCCGAAAAAATATCAACCGAAAATTTAGGCTGCTAAGAAATTGCCTCTGTATAATTTCGCGATCTAGTTAACAAGTGGTTCCTTCCCGCTTGTTTTCAGCCCGCATTTAACCTCAATTCCTAAATAAAAAGAAGGGTGAAGTTTTCTCACGCGGCGTTTTGTTGTGGGAAGTGAGGCTGGCGGCACCGCAAATGTATGAAAGTTATCTGCCGAACAACTCACTTGATTGGCCAGATTGCTTTCCCCCGAGCGTCTCGGAGATGAAAATGTAGTAGAATAAAAAAAACTAGATCTAAAGAAAGTTGATTGGCTTCATTAGCGCGTCGGTACCCTGGAGGATGGCCGTCTTTGTCTCCAGATCAATTCCAATAAATCCCGATTGGTCACGGTTTCTTGGGATGGATTTTTTGAAGTCATCATATATACGCTCTATAATTTCAATGGTCCACAAATCACAATATACCTTGATCATATTGTTTTAACTTTTATAACTTAAAGAATAATCGAAGTAATGGTGGATATTACACTTGGTTTTTAAATGTACTTATGTCTATTTTTACTTTTTACGGATTTAGAATTGAAAGATGCAATCCGTTAAGTACATCACAAATTTAAAGCTCATGCAGGCTAATAATTTGCAAATACTGAAACAAGTAGGGGATCATAAATTATGATTAGTTAATTTTTATTAATGGTTTTCATTTCACACAGCTCAGCATCACTATTTTTCTACTTTGAAACACGTTCAGAACTTCAGTTGATCAACAATATAAATTTATACAACATACGTGTATGATAAATTGAATTAAGATATACCGCTTATGGAGATTTTCAACTGAGTGAACAAGTCAAAAATGACATTATGCAAACATTGCTCACTGTTGAGCTCATTATAAAAAGCTTTTATCAGAAACAGTTATTTGTTGTCGACATGCAGTTTGTTAGCAAACAAACAACCCAATGCAGAAAAAAAATCTGAAAAAATATTAGTGCGATTGAAATTTTATTTAATGTGGACCGCATTTCATAAGCACTTATGCTCTTCAAATAGGCATCACAAATTAACTCATCCTCAAGCAAACTAGTGTAATGCTCACATAAAGTGATCCATTCCAGCCCAAAGTCAACAAATGATTACCTTACCAGATATTCCATTCAGGCAGGCATATCTCTTGTCCTGGTCTCAGCTTCACATGACGCTATTTGTATTAAGGCTGAATGACGCTATTAATTAGAAAACGCTCAAACAAGATTAAATCCAACCCATCTGACGATTTTAAATTTACTTATTATCGATTAATCTCATTGGAGAAAGATTATCTTGATTTTTGCGGCGAGAAAAACTAACAATTATACGGAAACTCTGGAAAGAGAAGCCCATGATCAGGCCTGAACTGACTACGTATCTACGAGTATTTCAATTGATCAATTCCATCCACAGGTTACCATTATTTATTCTTACATTTAATCAAAAACGATATTTTGATCATTTTTCAAATGTAACATTTCTTAAACGTTATAACGGATCTTTACACATTCAAAAACGTAAACTTAACTTACATTGTTAATTAGATGAAAAGCAATTGTTGAGCTAGTCAATGCAGAGAAATCTAGTGAAGAAATTCGCAAAGCGTTGAATGCCCCGGCATCCGATTCGTGAATTAGTTCTCTTTCCACGCGCTTATATAGCACCACTTGAACTAATGGATAACATATGGGGTTAACGTTCTCAGAACTGAATCTCCATTAATCGTCCCACTTGATTTTACATGTGTTACTAAAGACAGTCGGTGGAATTTACGTACAAGTATACGGGTACATATTGATCACCCTATATTTGTAACCGATGCATGAAAACAGTAAGTGGAGCGAATAATTTGTACCAGATTCTTGTATCAATTATGTTGATAAAGTTTAAAAATAAATTCATTAACCATGATATTTTAATATACAAGTATTAATTTCTACCATGGGTTGTTACCCCGAGCACAGGATGCTCCGTGGCGGCCTCCAGTGCGGTCAGCACGAGCGTCCCGCTATACACGTAACGCCGTGCGGGTGGTGCACTCAACACTCGATCACAATGTAGCGGTGCTGCACTATACGCACACTAGCTCCACTTTAGCAGACGACATCACGGGGAAGTTGTTTACTAGTTCTTTTTGCTACATCCAACTTAAAAATGTGCAACTAATATGCAATTACAGCGTATCTTTAAATGAAATAGTTTCGCAATAAAATCGAATTTCATAAATTATATAATTTAGGTTGGTGACAGTTTTATATTATATATTTAGTTAAATAATATAATTATACAATTATATATAAATTCTCTATTTTATGTCGTTATATTGGACAAAATTGAATCTGCAGCGCCAAGGAAGATTTCTTCGGCCTCCAAAATTCTAGCGAGTGTTTATGCTCACGCCAAAATATCTCTGGTATCATCACCGATATCACACTTCTTTTCTATTCATTTCTTTTTCGCGAAGTAGAAAAGCTCTACGCCCAGGCAGGCACCTCGCTTTTATTCGTACAAGAGGAAAACTTTTATTTATGGCCAGCGGCAACATACACTGATGATGATGACGAAGTTACTGCTTTTCTCGTGTCCAGTACACCTCCTGCGGCTGGCAACGGCACTACGGTAATGAGAGCGATGATCTGGTGCTATTTCCTTTCCTTCAGCAGTAACAATGGCGATATTTCCGGGCGAATGAGCGCAATTTATCGTACGTTGCCTCCTTCATAAGGTAAAAATCATCAAATGAGATGACAGTACAGCAGATCGGTAAGAAGCGAAAACCCGATGTCGATGACTCGTACAACTCGCTATAGCAGAGGTAATCGAACAGTCAGCAACGGAAAACACTAATTTCAAGTTCAGGTCAGAGGTGAAAATTTTGCCCCTGACCGTGAAACTTGACATTCCTTAGTGTAAGAATCCATGGGGATTTGCTGTTAGACAAAGCTAATTCCAGGGCCAATTCAAGATAATAAACCTGGAAAGCACTTAAAGCAGTACATTTACTGCCAAGATGCTTTGCTAAAAGCTGCAAATTTTGTCGCAGTTCGGGGTTATCAAACATTGTGAAGGCATAACACTTGAAAGTTTCGTAGCGATAGCGTCCCAACAGGTACTACTGGCCGCGTACCACTGACACGTAACCTTATTAATAATTAAATTATTATTAATGCGCTAATCACTGATGCATTGAATAAGTATAGTACTATATATACGGCTTGAATCTAATCGTACGCCGCTAGGACTGGGTGGGTGGCATATTGCAATTATTTCAACTCGCGCCACATTATCTTGTATTGTATTGTAAATATTTTTAGAATATTAAAAAAATACCTCCAAATTTTTTCCCCGAAAGTGCTCGCGTAACTCCAAGTTCATCATCCCATTTCTGTGATATACGGTACCTCCTGTACCACAAGACCAGAAGATACATTTTGAATGAAGAAATAAATACAAATGAAGTTTCATTAATACAGAGTTTGGTATATCAAATTGGAGATTTGCTGTTTATAAGCCGACGACGCCGCGGGAGGAAGTATTTCTCGGTTCATTATTTTGCGCGCGAAGAGTGTTGCCGCCATGAGCAGCTCAGCGGTTGCGTTTGCTCATTTGTCACAATTAGGTATATTAGTCTAGCCGAGTGGAACCAGAAAAATTTGTACGTTAGAGTTTGATAGAAGTTTGTGAAGTGAACGACACGAAAATTTACTTAAATCATTATTGCAGATTAGTTGGAAACTTGGAATCCAACAGTATAACTTTTAGAAATCTGCAAAACAAATTGACTTCAACGACTTCGACCCAGGCCAATATTATGTCACGCAGAAAATATTAATTAATTCGACGAATGTACTATGAACAACACGTTCATTTTTACTATATACACGTCGCGAAAGTAACGTAATTGGCATCAATGAGATTAGGTCCACAAACTATTCTAGGACAACTGACACGAGATTTATGCCAAGGATACAATCTAACTTCAGTTTAAACTGGCCCCAACAGTGAAACGTGCGTCAACTATACAAGACTCTCCATCAGACGAATCCTCAACAATCACTCAGAAGAAAAGCCGGATGGCATTTTCTGTCTGTTCAGATTGGCAAATGGGTAGTTGCGGCTGCGAGACCATCTGTTGCACCACTCACACAATTACTGGCGGATTTGTTAGGAGCAGAGACGGAGCACAATGTTGCGGCTCCATTTTTCAGTTATTTAATCCCCAGCGTGCAATCAAGACGGTCATTTGATCTTCCTCGAGTCTGACCGCCGAGTGCCGACTACCACCGTTACGACGCCTGTTGTGCAATCGCCAGCTCAGCTGGAGACGTCGGTGGCAACGTGGAGTGGTTAAGCATCCAATTAGGTTAGATCAGACACATTTGATTTATAAACTTTAAAGCAATTTATTATTAATTTAAATTCTGTTTGGAAGTTAGGGCAGCATCATTTTGCATCTCGGCAAGGTATATATAATTGTGGCGCTAGGTTTGAACGCATTAACAGGTTGATGTTAGATAAAAAAATATGAATCGTTTTGCATCAATTTTAAAATTTGAATAATAAAATTTCAGTGAATATTTTTTGCGAGGCTGACAAAACTTTAGAATGTCATCACAGTATGTGATGACAAATGGCAAAAACTAAGTAACCATATGATTGCAATTAAATAGTTCGACAAAAATGAAATTGCATAACTTGAAATTTGGTGAATTAATAAACAAATTGAAATTGAATAAAACCCGAACAAAAATTGAAATCCGGAAGTGCCAGAAAGTATTCTAAAGCAAAATACAAGTATCGTACAAATTATAAAAGATGGATTGCGCACCCTATTCCTAGCATTAATTATTCAATGTGATGCGGCGCGCAATCAATTGAGCTTCAATATAGACTATTCTCATATCTAAGATTGGTCTGCCCAGACTAGTACGCGAGGTTTTCATAGAAAAATTATCGAAACTTTATAGTAAAAAAAAAACACATGCAAATGAGACGATTCCAATCGGTTGCGACGTGTGCGCATTATTTGATTCCAGAAATAATGGATAGTTAGTTCATTCAAAACGATCATAACTCGTGATTTCAGATTTTAGCAAAGGAATTGTATTTAATTATGGAATGGTACTGCTTCCGGTGTGATTATTACTAGAATTTGTCCCGTTCTTGACTCGCGGACTGCGGTCGTTGATTATTTCATCATTCAAGACGAGCTGTCAACTTATTTCGAATAAAATTAGGGAAAACAGGATAAACTGTTAGTTTACGTTCCAGTTCCATCACACATAAAGCCAAAAATCACGACCGATTAAAATCCTCCACAATGATTTATGCATTATGATTACAATCTGTACTTGGCAATCGTGTGTCATCTAACGGAACCGGCTGAGATGCATTTTCGAACTCGATGAAAAATGTGATTATTATCCTCACGATACCTTAAAATTTTTAATATTATCGAAGAACACCAATTTCAATTAAATGGCATGCGTGACAACAATCTCTTCACGATCGGTAATTTCCATACTGAACTTCTTTCTTTTCAAAAGTAAAGACTAAATTGTGCTGCCATCAGTCGCAATATTTAAACATACTTGAGAATAATGATCAAAAAACGGGATTATTGAAGTAGATAACCACTCACAAGTTACATACTTGACTTGAAACGTTACTAGTGCTTCTTATTAATGCTGACATCGACTGAACGATACTGCTGTGAGAGACCTTTCCTCGTTCAAACATTGATATAAAAGGTCGGAAAAGGTCCTTAAAGTAACGGTCTTGAGAGAAGAGTCTATTAAACCTTGCTACGTTCAGATAACTGAACTCTAGTCAATTATTACTTCTTGGTCGTTAAGATTCATTTCGAGGCGATAAATAATGATATACCGGTATGCGCGTTCTTGACTAGGTACCTACCTATTTTCACTGCACTTATTGAATTATGAGAATCAGAGCGAGAGTATTTATTAAGTTGTAGTGTAGGTTTCAGAATGCAATCAAATCGCTATAAATTAAAGAATGGCTCCTAAAATACTGAAGCAGTAGAACAAACGTATATCAAGAAATGTCGTCCGCCAGCACATCTCTAAACGCAGTTAGATGCAAGCGCTTCACGTTTCAAGCATCGCTGTGTTCCCGCCGCACATACGAGAGCCTCAAGCTCCTGACCGACTTGCTTAACGAGCGACAAGCCCCGGAAAATGCTTCCACGGAGGTTTTTTATTTCGTGACTGACTCGGGGAGGTGATAACAAGCGAGGAGATCTGTAATAATGAGATCCCCGTTGTCGACGTAGGCGATCTTAAAGGAATAGCGGTTTCGAAACTAGCTATGAATAACGGCCCATAAATGCTTCTGGAAGTAGACGTAATTTTGAGGGAATTGCGCTTAAAGCAAGAAGACTTCTTCAGCGTTCCTTAAAAAACATCAATGAGATGCCATAGCAATGGAAGTTTTGTTCATCAAAATAAAGCAATTCCTTCAGCTTTTCTATGCCGCATACGTAACGCGCGAAGTATTGAACTCGGAATAAATATCAAAGCAGTGGAGTCTTTCATTAAAAAAATCACAAATGTTAATAGACTTCAGTGGTTGATTAGTAAAAACGAGCACCGTCGTCTTCCCGTGAAAATAATTTTGAATGCTAAACGTAAATATCTTCATCTTACAGGGAGCTGATCGCAGCTAACAACATCCGCTCGTTATAGGATGCCACCTAACTAGTGCCGGCACAGATTCAAGAGAAAGCTTCACTGTTTTTTCTTCGCCGGTCGTGGAATACAGAGTTAATTAATCCAGAGCCCTAGAAAATGTAGGCGTTTCCGTTGCGCATTCCCTCAACCCAAGTTAAATTATCTAAATAATCTGAATTACCTAATAAAAATAAGAATCTTGCGCAGAGAGAGAAACTTTTAAAGCCTGCTTCTATTCGGATATATTATGACTCGTACGAAATACGGCTTTTTATGGGAACTCTCAACTGAAACTGATAAATTAATCAAGCTAAGTTATTATAAATACACGCTTACTTCCATTATTTCAAATTATTTCTATGTACATGGCATATGGAAATTCGAACTATTTTTTTGATGCCTCAGGATTACCGAATCAGGATTACCGAATAATACGGGCAAATTGCCGAATAATTCCTTATATAAACAGGAGTAACATCCCACCACCAGCGAACATTTGAATTTACATTTTGATGCTAAATTTGGAGTCCCGGCAAGATAAATAGCGTCTCACTCTGATTACGTACAATTAAATGTTATGGAATTTCCTGGCAATGTATTGTCCTAATATTATTGTAGATTTTCTCACCGCAGCACTAGTTATGTAAGCTGCAGCACCTATTCGCGATCTCACCACGAATGCCATCTAGAACAATTAATCCGGACAGGTGGATCAGATTCCAGAGCGTTTGCTCTGAAATTGAATTTTTAGTTTACGGACACAGGAGAAAAATTAATTTGACTGGGACACGCGACATACGAGTCCACCACCCGACATGGCTGGGGTTATAAATCTCTAGTGGCGTGGCAATGAATCGGGGTTCAAAAGACCGCCAGTTTACGCGCCAAAAGCAACATTTTGAACATCATTTAAAATGCCCAAGCGGAAACTTTTAGTTATACTTATATTCCAGTATAGACATCAGTATTAATATAAGAAACATAACCGAAAAACATAAGAATTTCTAAAGTCTATTTGTAACGATTGACTGAAATGACCGAGCTTAATTTATTTTTATATTGTCATAATTCTCTCGCTGAATAAAAATATACATATTCATTGTTTTGGGAGTCATATTTAATACGTGTTCATTAACTCGAATTCATGTTTTTTAATATCATCTCATGTTGCTTTTTAGTTAATTAGGATGTGGAATTTAGAAAAAAAAATACATTTCCACGGCTGGTTACGGCTTCAAACTATTTTTCAGAAGCAATGATCATTTTTTAATGTCGTACCGTACTAAAAAAGGTTTCACTCTTTAAAGCTGGTAACTAATCATTAAATTTAAACCTTACTGTACAATTTTGTGAAATGCACTACTGCTGAAAAAATTGCGGGAATGAATGAACTTTGAAAATCGCAGGAAGTTATGTCACGGGAGATATTTCATTCAGAACATCAGATTGAATACAATTAAATCATTCAAAAAGATAACGGGTTTTTTTGCAGGGACATAAGAATTCGGTACCGTGATCTCATTTTGAGAGCAAAAGCTAACTAAGAAAGTAAGGGAATTTTCGACAGTTTTTCGACAGTCCAACTACGCTGCCATTCTCGGAGGGAATTAACGGTTGTGCACTCTATACTCGAGGGGGAATGGAAGCCACGATAGACAATTTGGCATTGAAGCCAATGTGGTTAACGGTTAATAGAAAAGGAACATTGTTAGTTTGGAATAGAAGAAATTTTTTCTAGTAAGAAATTCAATCAAATATTGCCAGTTTAAAATTGG
Source organism: Hyalella azteca (assembly GCF_000764305.2). Lineage (NCBI taxonomy): Eukaryota > Metazoa > Arthropoda > Malacostraca > Amphipoda > Hyalellidae > Hyalella > Hyalella azteca. Next base: position 225,616 of record NW_025936119.1, on the reverse strand, counting down.
GCTTAACGCAGCTACAAGAACGCAACACAACATTTCTAGTATAAAATGGATTCCAATGTTGGCAGTTTGGAGAGAGAAGGCAACGTCTCCAGCAAAGACAGGGATGAGGGCACTACCCACTAACTTCAGCAGTTCCGAGTTGGGCCCACGCGGACAGTCAATTGGCGGCAAATTGCTGGGTTCAAATTGAAGCAAAATTGTTGGTCTGAAACTGAAACCCAAATTTCCGCTTCAGAATCGAAGGCAAAATGTACAGTTTCGAATGGACGTAAGTGGCACCGAAATAAACAAAATTAATTAAAAATGGTGAATTCGGAAATAAATTCTTAATTTGTTTTTGCCATGTTACGTTCTGCAGCATAAGCAACAAGTGGCGAGGAGGCGAGTAAAATTGTGCCTCCTTGTTCGGTTAAAAAATCGCAGAAATTTCCTTCTCACTTCGCTTGTACCACGTTGGAGCGACGAATAGATAAAATATTCATTTCTAAATGAAGAAAGTGAACTAGAATCCAAGATTTTTCCGCCGTCTCTGGAGACTGAGATCAACCGTCCCTGATTTCGACGTTCCCCGGCTAAAGAGGACCTATTCATGCCCCATAGTTCTTTTATTTCCTGGAGATATCAATAAAATACACAAAACGTCTAAGTCCAAATAATCGGCATGAACACTAGTATCAGTGCTATAAAAAAGTTATAACAAAATCTTACATTATATCAGAGAATAAAATTAAGCAAATAATTAGGTTAACAGTGAATTTAACCTCCGCGTAATTCAATAAAGGTACGTAACAGCAAGCACAGAACTTCGAGAATGCACGTACATTTACCGGCTATATTTCAGGAGCCGACTGGTAGGTATGCACATATGTGAGGTTTCAAACGTACCGATTTCAGCAAGCTAATATAAGTCTGCTGAAAATCAGTGCAGCAGTTTGAAAATGTCATCTGTCGAACGTTTAACTTTAACAGGATAGACCAATTCTCAGAATAATTCGGTAAGTTAGCGAATTATTCAACGGAATAGCTACGCAGAAGACAGGACTGCAATAAAACGGTTATATATACAGTATATGACATAGACAAGCGTTTACAGGAAAGGCTCCACGTCGGACAATTTGTTGGCCGTAAATAAAAGTAATTTACAAAAGTAACTGCAAAAGTTCTCACTAGTGTTAAATCTTCAACATACAATTTAAGCTTTGATTTTGTAAGCGAAAGTCAAATTAAATTAAAGCATTTTACAAAAGCTCAAGCCAAAATAGTCACGAGTATGAAATTTTCAACATATAATTCGAGACAAAATCATGCATAGGTACATCAGTCTAAGTTAGTGCTTCTGAAGCCTGGCGCTGGAAATAAATGGAAGGGCTATTTGAGCGCGCATCAAAGTTACTGATGTAGGTATATTTCTTCGATTGGAAAATTCATTCTTAGTAGGAAAGGTAAGGCACTGCAGGTGCAGGAGAACGTATCCCTAGAGGCTCGAGCAACGAGAGCGGAGAGCTGGGGGTCACTGAATCCCTACCGTCAATGACGCGTAATAGTCGCCAACTCGGCTGTCAACTGCTCACCTCGCCGATCGCCGTTAAAAACCGCATAATACTGGTCATTGGTCAGAACTATGATTTGTGGAGTTCGATAATCGAATGATAACTACAAAGCGGTTTTAATTACGCCAGAGAAAGAGAGATGTAGTTTAGTTTAGTTGATAAAATAGATAGTTTATATTGAATAATTGAAAGCCAGCAACTTAAGCGATGTGGCTACGTTATCGACATCGACGATTGAGTCGGGGATGCATAATTAAATAATGTTTGTAGTTTGTACAGACTGCGTCCGTGAAGCCTTTTTCAAGTTCCAGCGGCAACAAATCGCCAGAAGGTATATGTAACTACCTATAGGAGAGAACATAGGCCTAATTGCATTCGAAATGGAGCAGCGAGCCCGAGCACGGTAGCAGGATTACACAGGGCAGTCGTTTATAGGGCTAAAGGGGAAAAAATATGCTTCCCATAATCCCATTGGCTATTGGGTGATCGAAAAATTCAATCTCGAGTTACTGATACACACATTTTTTTCGAAAATCGTTGACGGTTTTCGATGCCTGATGACCATTGTAGAAAAGATGAGCTCTTACCTCAGCATACGTCGTCACTCGTCAGACTCGTCACTGACAACCTTACTTGAACCATCCAAAAATTAAGCGGACGTCAAAGAACAGATTTCAGGAAGAAGTATTCGTCCATTCTCCATGGACTTCAGTTCATTTAAAATTGTCTACTTTAAATGAAGTTGATGCCAGAGTAGCCAGACTAACATTGTGTGTACAAGATTATAATCATCATAAATTTCTCCGGAGATTCTAAGATTCAGTAGAATGAAGTCCTGCTTCAAAACACCCAGTCGGAAGGAACAGCTTAGTGGATCGGCAGCTTACGTGACACAACTTATCACGGCAGTAGCTGCACTCCAACTGAAGCCTTTGGCCCCTTTGCATCAGCTTCAGCTAAGGTTTACTGCATCGGGCGCACAGCGGTAAACGTTTTTACGAACGTTGCTGGCGGGATAATTACGTTAAAATAGAAGCTTCCAGCGTAATTGCGTGAATCAGAGCATGAATGTAGTGCATTCAGACCATTTTGACAGATTATCATCAGAGTTTATGTGTGCAACTTTTTCATTTCATTCTTTATTAATTTCATTTTCCGAGAATTTGTAAAAGCTCAAACGCTTGCCAGAAGTATTTCACAAGTTATCGCCGTGCGTACACAGAATAATTTCGGTGATTCATGAATCTCACAATTATTGTTATTTGTTTTAACATTAGTATTATTATTGCATTACTGCTTAGCACACCCTGGTACAATGGAACGAAAATTCTTTACAAATCCTTGCGTACTTTTCGCTTATCCATTTAATACCCAGTTCAAGTTTTTAAAACATTCAGTAGCAAAATTTGAGATAGTTCTATCTAGCGGGGCCTGGAAGTGGACGCGGTGGTGCAGTGCTCAGTGGTCTGGCGTCATGAAAACTCTTAACTGATACCGACGAGCTCTCGTACAAAAATATGTCATTTCAGTAATCAAAAGCAACACATTCAACGTTTAATTCAAATAATGAATATTATTTTGTAGATAAGTATGATGAAGAAATATACCTACATGAGATTAATTCTTATGTTTGCATTATTATTTGACTTAAGTTTCCACAACTTTTTGAAGAATAAATCATAGCATCTGTGTCATCACCTTACGACTAAAGATTTATCATTGCGCTGTAAAAGTAGCCCGCAAAACCTCACAATAAAAGTCAGCCTTGACAACTCGTCATTTATTTAATTAAATCGTCATTAAGCTAATTAAAAAGAAATGCATATCATTTTAATGTAAAGCAGAGTAAATCTATTCACTTTCTGTAAGAATTTTCCAAAATATTTGTAAAGGCATGTGCTGTCGGATACGTAATCAAGCGACTTCATTCTGGAATTCATCACCGCTCGACTTCATTTTTCAAATGAACCTTTCAGTTCTCCCTCCAATTATTTATTCGTGGCAGCAACCGATGCAATAAATTTGGCCATGTTTTCTTCCTTTGGAAATACCAAATTGGGAATGATTTCAAAAGTGGCCTCCATTGAACTGGACGAAGTCAGTGCATCCAAAAATTTGCCTCTCCGAGTGTTTGATCTGAGGAGTTTTGCCTTCAGGAACGAGACGACGAAATTTACGGTATAAATTTTCAAATGAATATCCAATAATTCTCGTTCACTGGCTTGGGAAATACTCGAACATCGGGTGTGTTCTCCAATACAATTTTTATCGTTAAAAATATTTCTTTGTTAACAAATTACTGAGCAATTTGTTTGACTTGTGTTTTCTCAGATAAAGTTTTTACGTATTCGCTATTTTCCGGCAAAACCAAGAAAATATGAGCTTGCCACATATTTTACAATATTACAAAAAATGCAAGAGCCTCTGGTGAGAAAGTTTGAAACTGTACCAGCAAATTTGAGTTCTTGAAAAACCATGTAATTTAATAACAAATAATGTATTGTAAAACATAATGTAATATTTAAAATCTTTTGTTGAGGTTCATACATCCTGGATCGGATGTCTCTGATGTCTCACATTTATATTGTAATCTAAAGTATTAATTTACTCTCCACAAGTCACGGCACTCATTCAGTCCAGCACAGCGCCATTCCCACCTCGAATTAACCTCTTAAATGTTTAATTACATAAGAGAAACCGCCGCAGACAATAGAGCTGACATATTAACTATAACCTGTTATCCCACTCTAGCGATATTCGATCGTCTTCAACTCCATACTATATACTAACACGGTAGAGACACGATAGTCTAATCTTTAGTAATGTACGTATTTGCCTACCAAACAGCCATATAAGATCGTTCATTCGTTGTCGTATTGGAGCTTCTTCCTTTGCAGAAACCGGCGGAATCTTTGATAAACCTGTGATTATTACATCGTCTTATCCACCAACCATCTAAAGCAAACTATATTCTTCTTCGATACTCTTAACGGTCAAATTCAGAATTTCTTTAGAATTTACGTTAATTTGAAAATTTTAGTAATTAAATTTGTTTTATCATTGTCTCAATGGCCGAACCAGTGATGAGAATTTACTTGAAATATCACCTGCAATGCCAACGGGAAAAGGACCAATAATAACAAAACGATATACATTGTTCGAGTTTATGACTGTACAAAGTAACATGAAGCTAGGATTAGACGCTCGACAGAGATTTTCGTGATGGCAAATAAGTGTTAAAAACCCAGCGTAGAAATTAACTGTATTAGTGGCATCGTTAAAAAGAGGCAAGCCCTTGCTTTTCTGGTACGATTCATCATGCACCTGTATATCGCTAGACCAATGTACTACTAAATGCAACTATACATACGAGTAGAAAATTGAACAATATATTTATATATAGTAAAACGTTATTCTCGCCTCCAGCAATGTCATAATATATCTATAGCGAACCTTAATCATAAATTAGTCTTCTGATATAAAAATACAATATTTCATGCTATTCGCTTATCACTTACAATGGCATTGTCGTTGAGCGCTAAAAACACCGGGAAACAACAAAATTCATTAACAGAAAATTTATGGCGCGTTGAATCATAAAGAAAACTGTGTGCGTGTCTCTCTATCAACATCAAAAAGCTAAGTATTAAAATAAAGAAAAATAATGAGTGCATCAGTTTACTTCTACTCACGTCTTCCCAAACTGAGGGTAAACAAACTCTGAGGGCGATTTTTTAAATTCATTTGGGTTTGTGGAAGAATGAGTGTTTTAATTTGAAATAATTAATTAATTAATTAATTAATTCGAACAAATATATCAATGTTGGCAATATATTTATGTACACTGAGAAAAATTAATATGGCAGGATGAAAAAGACATTTCGAGACATTGTAATTGCTTGTCAATTGAACCTTTTAATAATATAAAATATTAGTAGAATATTGCTCACACAGTAACTGATTAGGTCCGCCCACTAGTGATTAGATTGGACAACTCATTCTTTGATCTGCTTCAAAATAACTGCGTTCCGACACCACAGTCTGGCTATATTCCGTATCGTTCATGACTGTTCATTTAAGGTTAGCTGTATAATAAGGTGCTTGTACATGGGGACAGCGGCGCATCAGCGTGACCGTGGACTAAGAAGTCCTAAACTTGTCATAAGGTCAGCAGTGGCGGCCAGTGCAACTTTCAAATGATAACCGCCACCATCACAGCTATGGTCTTGTGTATAAGAGCTAATAACCACGGAAGGACTCGGTAATTCTTTACACGAGACCAAGAGCAAGACAACTAGTGGCGGCTAGCGTTCAAAAGAAATAATGGCGGCCACTATTGTCCGTCCTCGTGCACAAGCCTCCTTATAGACGCTAGTTTCACTGCTCGAAGATAACCTCGAGTCTGCAAACACGGCTGCGTCAGTCTGCTGCCGCAGCAGCAGAGCTACGTCAGTGTAGCGCAGACGCAGGAGCTCTGCGGGATCCACAGTGGCAGCAGAATTTTGCCAGAGTCAGCGGGTACTTGTGGCCACACTCATAGCAGAATCTGGGGGCGCCGTCATCACCTTTTGCTGAGTCTGCAAGATTCCTAGCATTGTCAATGGAAGCCTTGGAAGTGGTGGAAGCATTAAACAGGTTCTTGGAATTCCCGACGTTTAGGCTTTTGGCGTCGGACAAACTGGATAATTTAGAGGCTTTCGGTTCAGAAAATGTAGATTTATATCCACCAGAATTGACATCCAGTCTATTTGGGGTCGGTGAGTTGCCTATTGCAGTTAGACTTGATATGACATCCTGCAAGGTCTCGCTGGGCGAGTGTTCCCTACTAAATGTTGACCCTCGGGCCTCAACAGGCTCGGTGATGGCAGGACCTAATCTGGGGGTAACGAGGGGACCATGTCCCCCTACTGTGTCCCCTCTAACGGACTTGGCGGGGGTGGTGGGGGACATGGGGGAAGACAGTGGGGGAAGAGAAGAGTCACTCGAAGAGCCGCTGGATTTTCTTATCGTGAAGGGGGACGCTTCAGGCCTCCTGGAAGAGTGAGTCAGTAGTTAGGCTTTTTGCAACGTCAGGATTCTGATTGCATAATTACGATTCGTATTGATAGTTTGCTAGTAAACATAGATCAGAGAGCAATAGAAACAATGAGGATGATGGCAAGACCCAAAAAACAATGGATGAATATTAGAGTACGACACCATAAAGTAATAAATTAATGAGCAGAAAAATAATTTTTGAATTCAACATTAAATGAACGAGTTTAAGAAGTGAATTATAAGTTTAAAGAGCAAGACCAGCACTTAAGAACATAATCCCTGCATAGGTGTAAGGTCAGTATTTAAGATCAAAATTCATATAAAATGTCAGCATTTAGCGACAAGAGTCTCACTGGTCTCGGCGGTCCCCACTGAGCGCCAATCTGAGGGCCTTGAACGACGACGCCGAAGTTTCCTCGTTAGAAAATTTGTGGTCATCACGGGACTCCGCGGCGCCGTTGCCTTCCGTCCGCAGGCCGGTGGGCGAGATCAATGAGGATGAAACAGAGGCACGAGCAGTGGTGCCGATGCTCGTGGAACCGAATCTGGAGCCTCCAGCTGAAGAGAAACCAAATCTCGTGGATCCAGAATCTCCAGAGGCAGATGAAACGAATCTACTAGAAGCAGATAACCCCGTAGAGGTCCGAGAAGAATCCTCAATGCTTGAGCTGCCATTTCTGCCTTCCCGCCAAGATGGAGAGGCTTCGCTGATCGTGGAACCTGCGGCCAAATGCTCGTATTTCTTAGGGTTGGAGGGCAGGGATAAGTTCCCCCTAAGAGGCGCTGAGCTCAAGCGGTCGTCCCTCAGTTCGTTCTTCTTCGTTAATGTTTCTTTGCCGACGGCCGTGCCACTGCGACTGCTGTCTCGAGACCCGCCCGAGAAAGAAGTGATGCTCAGGCGGTCCTCCCTGCAAAACTCAACAACTTTTACAAACAGAAGTATGAAGGCGTTTTAATTACAATTAAAATTATTGATTGAGGCGCATTCAAAGTAGTGAGTTCATAGAGGATCAATGCTTGAATATAAAATTACATTAGGTACATCAGTCTTGCTAAATTCAAAATGTCCGTGTAAGTGACAAATCTCATACAGTATAACACAACATTCATACTCGGTTACCAAAGAAACAAATTCCTTGTGAAGCATAAGCAGCAAAATACAAAACAAACGATGCGCAGCTTTGATGCAGCAAAAACAAAAGAAGCAACGCACGTTAGAGAAGTTCTGTCGGTTTTTGAAGTTTTATACATGGCAATAATATGGCTGAATTGTCATATAATTGCTACTTGAATATGTGTACAAAATAAGCATAAATGAGGGATTAATAAATTGTTTGCTGGAAATTAGAATGTCTGGCATGATAACCATGCACCGTCATCACCATAAGTAAGGAATAATAATATAGATAAATGTAGTTTTTAGTTGAATCCAAGCTTCCATAACTCCACCCCACCTGTTGGGGCTCCTTCTGGTGGGGGTCCAAGTGTGGGCTGGGGACTTGGGTGAAGGACTCCAGCGGTCCCTGGAGATGGGAGGACTGGGGGAGCGTCTCCAAAAGCGTTTATCATTTGACGAGTCTCCAGCCCCAAAGGGGGTTGGGGACAAAATATCCGAAGTCTCGGGCGAAGATGACAGAGTCTGTCTATGAAACCGCAAAGGAGCGGGGCTCGTAGGGGTAATAATCTTGAGCTTTGAGGGACGTTCTTCAGAATTAAGCAAAGTGTCAGACAGTTTTCTCGAGTTAGTTGAAAAAGTCCCAAGATTTCCTATGCCCATTCCAGCGGCTCCCAGGCCACTGCCTCGGTCGTTGTCGTCCTTGCATGTTCCTCCACCAAATGTTGGGCCAAGAAGTGCTTGCATTTGCATCTCCGCGGCCGAGTAAGGGTCGTAGAAATCTAAGCCAAGATCCTTCTTGCCAGAGTCATACTTGGACGACTGATACTTCGTCGAGTCATACTTGGACGAGTCGTATTTTGTCGTGTCATACTTCGCCGAGTCGTACTTGATCGCATCATACTTGTGGACGTCAAAATCCAAGTCAAACGATGAATCCAAATGAGACCTGATGAAAAAATAGGTGAACAAAAACGTTGCAAAATAAATAGCAGTTAGAGGATTGAAAGATCAGTTACATAATGGAATAGGAAAGCCGAACAAAAGCAAATGCCGAATTCTCTAAAAATTAAAAGGTGCCGAAAAACGCTGAGCCTGGTGAGAAATTAAGTAATTTGACTTGCTCTTATTTTAAAGTTTAGTGATAAAAAACTGCGTGAATAATTTATACGTTAAAAAGTACAAAGTACGTATACTGTGCATAAATCTAAAGCGGGACACGACGTATTTTGAAGCAAGTGCGGAGGCTGTGCTGAAAAATAAACTGGCGAGTAAAATAAAACGGCGAAGCTGAGCTGTATATTTGCAGTGACGGGAACCAAGGTAGAAAAAGTGAAGTTAGCGGACGTGCGTTCGATGTACGTAATGTATGTGTTGTACCTCTTCGGGTCGACCGAAGTCCCGTTATGTTTCTTCTTATTCTTGCTCATGGATTTCTTCAGCCTGTCCCGCTGCATAGATCGCGTAGATGAAGAAGATGATGAATTACTAGTGCTGCCAACCAGCGATTGAAGCACAGCGAAATTTTTACTGGAAATGAAAGCTGCGTTTTGTGGATGGTCTAGTTGACTGAATATTGGTGTGGTCCTTGCAACGGGGTCCAATCGTTTATCTGTAGGCTTTCGCCTCGCCGAACGTGGCACAACTCCAAACCCGTACATGGAAGACACGTTCATCAAGCTCTGCGCCTTGCGCAGGCTGTCTGAACAATACCCGGAGCTGTTGGGTGACCACGAGTCAGTATCATAAGAAGTTCGATGCTCAGGCCTAGTTTGCGAGTCTGGGCGAAGTCTTTGCGAATGCGAGAGGGATGTTTTAGCAACAAAATTTGGTCGGTATGAATGATCATTCACAACGGCAATGCGTCGTCGGCCATCGAGTTCTAGAGCTTCATCAACGCCTTCACGCCTTTTTCTCAGCATTTCGCGTACGCTTTCTCCCCGTGCGCTTTTCACGTTTGCAGGTCTGAAATTTACTCCTGGGGAAGTTATCCTAGCAGCATCAAATTCGCCTTCCTCGTCGTACTCCTCATTAGGCTTGACCCTTTTACTGCGGGTGCCAGCAGAGTTCAAGGAACCATCACTTCTTGACAATTCTTTACAAACATAACGTCCGTCTTCCCAACACTCATCCTCGAAATGAACGGACCTCGGTCGGCCGTAGGAACTACCCAAATTGTCGAAAACTTCATCGTCGCCGCTGATGGAGGTTGAGGATCGCAGGTAGTTCTCCTCATTTGGTATCTCGAGCTCAGCTTCACTCTCGTAGTTACAGTCTGATTCCTGGTCGTCGACTGTTGTCTCGACACAGTTCTCAGAAATTGTAACGGTCTGTTGAACATCAGGAAGATTGCCAGTCACATCTAGGGATAATCTTTTTTCTTCTTGGGATGGAATTTGATTTGCTTTTTCTTTCGAAATTTGAGGAGAACTGTTGCCGCTATCATTTCGACTACCCATCACGCCAGTAGACTCGGCAGCATCACTTGCAGAAAAACACTTTTTAATGTCATCAGTGTCAGAGCAATTATCTTTACCACCATGAACAATATGATTCGAGTCCTGTTGGTTGTTTTGCAGGTCGTGTCTATGAATAATGTTTTTACGATGCTTAGAGTTTACCGAAGAACTGATTCTGCGTTGAGCACCTTGTTTGCGGATGCCGGCTTGCTTAATGGGCACTTGAAGCTTCAATGGCTTTTCTCCACTAGCAGCGTTAGGACAGATTAAATAGTTAATGCTTGAAAATTTACACAAAAATAAAGTAAGATCAATACTCAGCTGCTGTCTTCGTAAGGTTCATTAACTGCCTAGAGTTAAAGGACGCTAAAAGTTTTTTCTCAGAATCTCCTGCCAAACTTAAACTTCGCTAACAAATGTTTTGTTTGCAGAAAAATGTGCCTCCTAAAACAAATACTAATAATAAAGAAAGAAAGGAATTGCCGTCATCCCCCGAGGTACGATGCTTAGGCGGTCAGTTAACGAATTGTTCAATTTAAATCTGAAACACTACGGGATTCGCGATTCGAGGTTTGAAATTTTCTTCAACAAGATAACTTCGTACCTTAAAGACATGACAGACGTAGGGATGAAGTCTCAAACTTATTGGATTTGTATCCTCTGCAAATTAACATAACAAAACTCCTACAAACAGGATATTGCACTAATAACAATGAATGGGTCATCTCGACCAAATTGTGACCCACTTTCTTACCCACAGCCCGAGCAGAGAGCAGACGTAGCACTGATATGCTCAAAGTGGGTGGGGATGAGTCACACAAGGCCAATAAGTGCATCACTATTTAGATAATGTCTCTCTAATTTATGTGAGTGTATGGACGCCACTCACTTGGAGAAGGGCGGCGGTGACAGCGTCGTCTCCCTGGACGTGAAGTCGTCAGCCTCGTCGCCTTCAGGCTCCCCGCGCGCGGGGGACGAGCTCAGGCACACGCTGTGGGTGTTGGCGGTGAAGATAATTCATTGAAGTTATTGGGGGTTAATTGTGTTATTAGGTTATAATTATTAACCCAATAATATATTAAATAAAATAATAAACATTTTAATTAATAATATAAGGGTTATTATTAAATTATTACGTAAGGTGTTACCGTTTTCACGAGATGGTAGAGGGTTATTATTATGATAAGGTATTACACTTGAACTAAAACACAGATCATGTGTTATGATTTGTAATATGAAATTTCCATCGAGATAAAGGAACTGAGTTCAAGTATGGATAAAATGTAAAACATGAACGTACCATGGAACCAATGTAGGTATAGTAAAGGGGCGCACAATACCTGACAATAGGTATGCAATACCTGACAATAATAACAGCAATACCTGACAATAATAACTAATAATAACAATAATTATAACTAATACAATAAGCACACAATAACGCACCTGGCAAGCATGTCAGAGGCAAGGTCGCGCCGGCGCGCCTTACGCTCCCCTGACGCGCGTCTGGAGGAGGCGACGCGCAGGGACGCGGAGCGTACGAACGGCTGACCCGCGGCCGAGCCTGAGAACGACCCTGAGCGAGTCAGGCTCGGCGTCTGCGATCCTGCACTCACAGAAATAAATCGGTCATGTTGTCCATAATGTGAGTCAGTTTCTAACCCATGGCACGAGCGAAGAGAGGACGTAGAACTGATACAACCTTTTGCGGGAACAAACTGGATCAGGATGACCCAGTTTGATCTCGTTCATTTATCTGAGTGTGCAATACCTATCTTAGTTGAGGCAAGATCACTTCACAGACACGTCGAGAAAAAAACATGTCTTTGTGTTTTCGATTTGGAAATGAAATATTAAAACTCTATAGTGATATTGATACACTTATTTATTCGGCAACAAAATATTTCATTTTAATAATATAGGACAAAAGCCTCTGATTTCGTGCCAGGCCGAAAGAATTTCGCAAAGTCTTATCGGCCATTTTAATGTTTCTTGACCTGAAGGCATATGGTTAATTTATCAGTTTTGGATAACAAAAAATTACGGTTTAATAATGAAACTTATATTGGACTTTTTCCTGAACCCAAAGCAAAAACTTAACTTTTTCGGTTGGCGAAAAAAGTGTTTGAAATTTGTCTGCAACGTAGGTTGCAGTGATATTTTCACACTAAATGCTTATAAACAGAAGCAATAGCCGGGAAGTACCAGTGACGCCGTAGGCGCTGTAGCAGGAGGGTGTGGCGTAGCCGCTCTGTGAGCCGCCCACGCTGTGACGCTGTCCATACGGACTCGAGTAGCTTCCTCCAACTGCCCGCACAAGTCAGCATATTTGCGTGGAGTTTTCAATAGATATACATTAATATGCTCACATGAATATTTTATACACGAGTCGTTAAACTTCTAAATTGTTCTAACAGTTCTAAATTGTTTCCAAGCCATAATAGTGTCAAAGCTACCACGTTCATCCCTAATGTATTTCAAAATTTCCTATAATACGATTAAAATTTCTGCTCTAGAAGCACTTTCAAATCTACTGCATTGCAAACGTGTTCCTTGTATTCAAAAGAGAGCTCTAAATATTTCGCTAGCCTTAGCCTCATCGGTTCTCAACAGAGCTTTGAATATGTTCAAGTCATAATTGATTCAACTATATCCTAATCATCGGTTCTCAGCAGGGCTCTTGACGTAGAACTGGTACAACCTTTTGCCGGAACAAACTGGGTCAGGATGACCCAGTTTGATCTCGCTCATTTCTCTGTGTGTAATACCTATTTTAGTTGAAGAAAGATCATTTCACAGACACGTCGAGAAAAAACATGCCTTGGTGTCTTCGATTTAGAAATGAAATATTAAAACTCTATAGTGATACTGATACATTTGTTTATTCAGCAACACAATATTTCATCTTAATAATATAGGACAAAAGCCTCTGATTTCGTGCCAGGCCTAGAAAATTTCGCAAAGTCTTATCGGCCATTTTAATGTTTCTTGACCTGAAGGCATATGGTTAATTTATCAGTTTTGGATAACAAAAAATTACGGTTTAATAATGAAACTTATATTGGACTTTTTCCTGAACCCAAAGCAAAAACTTAACTTTTTCGGTTGGCGAAAAAAGTGTTTGAAATTTGTCTGCAACGTAGGTTGCAGTGATATTTTCACACTAAATGCTTATAAAAACAGAAGCGATTGCCGGGAAGTACCAGTGACGCCGTAGGCGCTGTAGCAGGAGGGTGTGGCGTAGCCGCTCTGTGAGCCGCCCACGCTGTGACGCTGTCCGTACGGACTCGAGTAGCTTCCTCCAACTGCCCGCACAAGTCAGCATATTTGCGTGGAGTTTTCAATAGATATACATTAATATGCTCACATGAATATTTTATACACGAGTCGTTAAACTTCTAAATTGTTCTAACAGTTCTAAATTGTTTCCAAGCCATAATAGTGTCAAAGCTACCACGTTCATCCCTAATGTATTTCAAAATTTCCTATAATACGATTAAAATTTCTGCTCTAGAAGCGCTTTCAAATCTACTGCATTGCAAACGTGTTCCTTGTATTCAAAAGAGAGCTCTAAATATTTCGCTAGCCTTAGCCTCATCGGTTCTCAACAGAGCTTTGAATATGTTCAAGTCATAATTGATTCAACTATATCCTAATCATCGGTTCTCAGCAGGGCTCTATACTTATCTGAGTCCTAATCGGTTCTCATATATCCTTATCATCGTTCAACAGATCTCTAAATACTGTATATCCAAGTTCTAATTGGTTTTCCTATATCCTAACCCTCAGTTCTCAGCCTCTGTATAACCACCATGTTTTTTAGATTCATTTTATGATTCCCCAGCCATTTATTGTGATTTTAGATTCAGCAGCCATTTATTATGATTTTAGATTCAGCAGCCATTTATTATCATTTTAGATTCAGCCGCCATTTATTATGATTTTAGATTCAGCAGCCATTTATTATGACTTTAGATTCAGCAGCCATTTATTATGAGTTTAGATTCAGCAGCCATTTATTATGATTTTATGATTCCCCAGCCATTTATTATGATTTTAGATTCAGCAGCCATTTATTATGATTTTAGATTCAGCAGCCATTTATTATGATTTTAGATTCAGCAGCCATTTATTATGATTTTAGATTCAGCCGCCACTGACCGGCCTGAAGGATCGATGAGAAGCTACGAGCGGCGGAGCGTCCCAGCGACGCTGTGCTGTGCTGCCGCGACAGTGGTGCTGGGGATGTACCTCTGCGCTGCAGTGATGGGGATGTCGTAACTCCCCTACGGCTGGGGATCAGGGGAGGAGGACTGATCTTGCGATCAGACGTGGATGGCGGGGGAATGGAAGAGATGACGTCTGTTTTCTTGGGGGCGCGCCACCCGCTCTGTCCCGGCTTGGGGGGCACATACTGAGGACAAATAAAGGTGTTAGAGCGAGCGGAAATTAAGGAACTTAACCGAGGCATACTTATCATGTATCGCAAATCCGAGTGTATAAGAAAGTATGATGAAATTAAATTATCTTTGCATACCCTTAAGAAATGTTGATATTAATATAAGTGATGACGTAAATCTGTAATGTATCTGTCAGAAATGGACCAGAAACGGGAAAACTACTTGTAAATTACTAATAAATTGTTAAAGCTGTAATAAAAGGAAAATGCCTTAAAAAATTTTATCGTTGATTTTCACAAAAAATTAAAATTAAAGTCTAGTGATGAAAAAAAACACTTGGACGCGGAATATAGCGCACCAACTGGCAGCTTCAAACTTCAATATGTAATACGTTGACTGAATTATAACGCTTTTAGCGTTGAACGCGTTCATGTTGACTGAATCACGCCTTTTGTTCAATCTCTGACGAAGAATGGAAGCCTATAAGCGGCTTCCGGCGACAAAAAATCTCGAGGATGGCGTAAAAAGTCAGTTAAGCCAACAACAAAATAGTGAGCGAGCAGAACGTGAACAAAATTGTGTTGTTCACAATAGTTTATTTGCACTTGGGTGAGGTATTTGTGGAAGAGCCTACACATTTTTCATGCTGAAACTGACCATTTCCAAAAATATTCGTCCAATTCTTCATTCACTTTTCAACTAATTCTTCATTCAACTAAGCCAAGATATGATCAACGCGATTACTGAGCAGGGAGAACGATGGTTGGAATCAAAATTCATTTTTAATTTTTGATTAGTAGATTTCTGTGAGAAAATTTCCTTTAATTTTCGAAACGGGAGTTAAACGGGAATTAGATTTTGAATGTAGGGTCAAATATTTGTCTTTCTCATTTCATCATTTATTTGGTCTGAAAATTGTCAATAGGATTCGATTTGATGGGATTCAAGATGATAGGATTATGAAAGATAGAACTCGTACTGATTTTATTTGGAATACATATGAATATTCATCAAGTTAAGGTCGGAGACCAGTATAAATAATAAACAGTATAATAAAGATACAACAACCACGATAAATTGTAGTCGTCAAGTGTCCGCGGTAGAGAACCTGTTAAATGAGAGCGACAACCCACGCAACTCCTACACGCCCTATGGCTGAACTGCAGCTGCATGAGGTTAGAATGCCAAGGTATCCCTGCCACTTCTATTTGAAGGATTCCGGGTTTCTTGATAGGTTTGGCTGTTCCTGTGTCTTGTATACGGCGGCTTCATGGTCATGGCAGAACACTCTGGCTTTTTAGCGCATTTTCTCATTTATGGAAAAAAATGCACTATTGTGCTCGCCATGTCCGTCTGTCTGTCTGTCCGTCCGTCTGTCCGTGACCTCAAGTTTTCGTCGACGAGAAAATGCGCTCTCTGTCACTCACTGCTGTGAGTACTGAGTTATATTTTTTATGCATGGGTTAGAGCCCCGTCTAGGCGCGAGTAGTGGATCTCTGCATGCAATGGCTGTTTACATTTCTTTAAAATTTTCTGTCTTGCTGGAACTATTATTTTGTGTGAGCAGACTTGTGTTAAAGTCTCCACATATGGCAATCTCTGATTAAGGGTTTAAATAAACATAAATAACTCAAATTGTACAATTGCTTCATTCTACCTACATGGTAAAAGCTAACATCACGCTAAGGGATTTTAGTTGTCGAGACCTAAAGAGCTGAACTGCGTTGTCACTTAAATTTAGCTACGCCACGACAGAAACCCTGCAGTAAAATCTGACTTAAGCATCGATTACCGTTGGACGTTTACTATGTTCGAGGTATGGATCATGAATGCCTGACTCGCTATCGCACATTGATTCGTTGTCCAGACAGGCGGCACAGTTCGTTCAAAATCCTTATTTGTTAGTTTTTACATCAAGACTCCATAAAGATTAAAATGTCAAGATGCCATAAAATATCATAGTAAGAAACTACGTCTACAAATATGGAGTCAAGATTTAGGAAGCTTTGGGAAAAAATAATCAATTATTACAAAGGATCAACCCTAGCATATAAATTCAACAGCATTTGATCTCCACGTAGTTTCAATTAGAAGAACAAGCTCAAACCATAAATATATTAAATATAGTATGCTCATGTTTAAAGATGGCGCTCGCTACTAGAAATCGATCGATAAATGTTCGCAAACAAATTTGATCCCAGTTTAAAAACTATGTAACTCAGACAGAGTGCATGTTCAAGTGACAACGTCTGTGCTGCGCACGCATCTGCATAATTTCCTGATAAAAACATTGCGCAGAAAAAAAGAGGCGAGAAGAACAGCTCAGAGTACAGATGGCAGGGCTGCATTTAAGGGCGCTCTGAAGGTAATGCAACATAATGACCTCTTTGTTAGAGTGCACTGCTGCAGCTGCACTACACGGGTGCAGTGCTGAGCACCTCTGCACCGCAGCAGCACTGGCTTGANTAATGCAACATAATGACCTCTTTGTTAGAGTGCACTGCTGCAGCTGCACTACACGGGTGCAGTGCTGAGCACCTCTGCACTGCAGCAGCACTGGCTTGACCCAGCAAATCTGCACTGCTGTTATGTCGCTGAGATCGTTTGAGATTTTATGATTTGTTCATGATTGAACAATCATTTGTGCAACCAATAAAACAAGATTATAAATAAAAAAAGTAGGGCCATACAATTTTATCGAGTGATGTGCTCATAACAAATGTAATTGTCCAGTGAAAGAGATCGAACTAAACATTAGGCTTAGCTCGTCTACATTTATAAGCTGATTTCTCAATCCTGCGTAGATACCCAGATAATGTGATGCATAATTTACTAAGTAGGTAACTATGTCAATTAAAAGTGCCTAAGCAATATGTTCACCCTACTCCAAACAACATTTAACAACAATGGAACACACAACATTATGGAGCAATGGCATTAGGCAACATTCCACCATTTACGAGTTTGTTTTCCCAAATGTAAGAATAACTCGTTGCAGAATCTCTTCAAACGGTAAGGGCGAGAATCTGCAAAGCGCTTCCACTGGACAACAAGTTTAGTGTTACTTTGACCTCTGCATATAAATTTAACATCATTTGATCTCTGCGTAGTTTCGAAGTCCATGTTTAAGGTAAACACGGAGCGATGCCAACAGATTTCATGAACAAAGTCACTTAAAGTTTTGTGTCCAAACTAGTCACAGGATTAAGTGGGAAATTCATACAAGGCAAAAGCTGGAGGATAAGCGCTTGTGGCTGAGCTGCGCACAATGTGAGCGCAACTGCATTTGCGCCGGGCAGAATGTGGCCGCGAAAGGCAGCGAAGTTATCCATATAAGAGGCCTTGCTATCAGCAGCAGGGCTTGTTTACGGCCGAGAGGCTCGTGGCTGCTTGCAAAGCAGGATATTAGAAACGCTATTAGAAATCAGGGTCGTCATGGCCATAGACTGACTGTATTTATCACATTAAACAGCTCTCTATAATCAAAAAAATTGGATCTAAAAATAAAATTTGATTTTGACTAACACTTTGGCAGTGAATTGTTTAAGAATGCTTTATAATGGTACAAACAATAGTATTTTGAAATTTCCGTAAGTTAATTGAATTTGGCACATGTTGTTAGTAAAACTCGATTGATCTTACTCTAACTGGAAAATGTTTATACGGAATCATGCAGCCGTGACTTGCCCTTATTTGCACACAGCGGGGTAGTGCAATGAATGGGTCATGTTGTCCAAACAGTGACGCACTTCCAGCACATACCAATGATACGCCTTTTGCCGGGCCAAACTGGGTCAGAATGCCCCATACAAGATCAAAGAGTGAATCACTTCTTGGAAAAAGTCTCACTAATTTTTTTAAGTGTTATTAGTGTTATTGTCGACATTTTCTTCGGCGGCACGCGAGTGGACGACGCCGGTGAGCAGCGACAGTTTCGCGTGCAGTTTAGAGCAGCAAATACTTGTTGCCAGGCTGTAGGGTCGATGTTCTGAAGTGTGGGAGTGCGTGTCAGGGCATTTGTGCCTCTGCTTGGTGTTGGAGGGGCGCCGTGCCCCGTATTAATGCAGATAGCCGCCTCTTTTGGCCGGTGCTGGTGGTGCTACAGCTTTGCTACGAGCACTCCATGCTCCACGAGGTCTATAAATGTGCGTTTAGCTGCAACTAATTCTCGCGTTTTCAAATTTTACAGGCAATTATTTATATTTTGCGATGGGCTACTCTAAGTTGCGTATATGATCGCAACGTAGACTTTCCAATATGTAACGTAATCTTCATCAGCTGGCCACATCAGGTTGCAACTGATTATCCTTTAGTTTCTATCTGTGCGTGTCTTCACCAGCAGTTACTGTCATTCAGGCTAGCTGCTGCCGATCATCATTTCGTTACAAAAATGCTAGCTGATTCTTGATGAATAACTTTTCAAGATAACTGAAAATCATCATTAGACTTCATCTTTATCTATGTACAGGAAAAGGTCGTCCATTTATTCCTCGAATGTCGGCACTGAACCGAAAGTTTCACCAACTACGTCGTAAATAAGGCTTTCAGCACGCGACCGATGTTGTGGGCTGGTTGAGGCATCAAGTGCCCGGAAGGAGCTAACGGCAGAGCACAACCGCGAACTACAATCATCATTTGTCGGCGAGCAAATAAATTGCAATTCGATGCGGACGCCATAGATGTCTTCAACCAACGACTTACTTGAACATTCGGCACTAAGTCATACTGCTGAAAATTAAAAATTATGATGTTGCTTTGTAATTCTTCACGTATAATACTTTCTATAGAGTAAATACAACTTTGATGCAATGAAAAGCAATTGTGAACATCATTCCTCGCTATCCCAGAATCTTAATGAGACTATCGTAAGAGCTATTAAGTTGTCATACGTCTACGTTCTGACTCAAGACGACAAGACGTCAAAATTTGTCATCAAATGAAGCTCATCAAGTGCGGAGCACAATCAATCTGTTAATTGTCCAAATTAATCGAAATTAATTATAAATGAATCCAAATTAAATTAAATTAGTAAAAATTAATCTGTTAAGATCCTGCGCCCAGCTACGGGCTTGTATAGAGAGCAGCAGCTATCGTCATGACCTCATATGATAAACATTCTGCCCTTGAGCCCAAAAATTCTCATAGTCTAATTCCAGATGATTCATCCATCAGAGGTTTCAGTGTGGTCCTTTCAGACGGATTGATCGCTTACCTATTGAGATGTGCATTTAATCGGTCAATAAGAAAATTACAAGTTCAATTTCCGTAACTTGGATTTGGCTGATATGAGAATTTTAGTGATGATTGTGCCCCATTATAACGACACGCGGCCTAATACCCATGACAGTGACCAGCATACACGGCCCCTCGCTAATGCCGTGGTCGTCTCAGGTCACCGGACACGAAGGTTGCGGTCAGCGCGCATAGTCAGCGTTCCTGGCGATGGTCAGCGCTACGCAGGCGTGACGAGTCTTCCGATAGATGCGTAAAAAATGACAATTATCAATGGCTTCCGTTACAGTGAAATAGTGAGCTGATTTATAAGGAAACGTTTCAGAACGACGCACGGAAAGCTCAGTCGTGTAACTTAGATCTAGTCCAAAAAATGCTGAGTGCTCTAATACGCTTTATTGAAACATCACTTTGTCCAGATCAAGAGATAGCGAAATGATCTGTAAATTATGCTTCGATAACGTTTGAATTAACTCGAGTATCAAAACCAATTATGCAAAGTTTAGAATTGATAGTTCAGGAAAATTAATTAGCCGCCGGGCGAAACGAGGGTGGATGCCTTCGAAGGTCAACATCAAAATGATTTACAGCAGAAAAGAGAACAACTGCATCCATCTTTAGGGACAATAGAATGAATAGTTTTAAAAGGAGTCGCATCAGCAGTAAAACTTTCTTTAAAGGAAGTTTGGATGACAAGACAATTTGCCAGACGTTACTGCTGGGTGCGGCAGTAACTGAATTTAAATTTTGGTAAGCAACGTAGGTATTATTCTGGGCGGTCATCTTGGAGGTGTCGATTCGTGTTCAGCGCCCCAACACAACAGCCTATGATGTTTCTCTATGCAATTTGGCTTTGGCTATGTCAAAATTTGTTATCGTTATTGTAACGGCGTTTGTTTATCTGAGATAAACAACGCAATGATCTGCACGAAACAATTACGATCGGTACTTTAGTTCACGCCTCGAGACAATAACCGATGCAGTACGCAATACACCATACAGAGCAGCACACAATGCCTTCTGCACGTAGTCTGATGGCACTAGAGAGGTGGGTGCTCCTGCGTCTGCGTCGCCTACAGCAGGGAATGCCAGGAAAACATTAGGAAATGGGCAATGACAGAAGAAACAGTAAGAAATATCAATAAAAGAGTAGGGAATGTCAGTAAAACAGAAGTGAATGTAAGTAAAACAAAAGGGAATGCAAGAAAAAAAGGAAATGACAGAAAAAAAACAATACGGAATGTAGGATGACTGTATGAAATGCCAGTAAAACAATAGGATGTTCCAAAAGAAGGAAATGTTATGAAACATCATGAAGTGCTATAAATAAAAACAGGGAATGCCAGGAAAAAAACAGTAGGAATGACCAGTAAAACAGTACCTACGTAATATCAGTAAACCTATCCAACTATATTTACTTGCGCAACATTAAAGGAATAAGTATTATTAAGAAGACGAACCAAAATGGTCAGATATACAGTAAATGTTTTCTAATAAGCACCTTCTCACGACGGCAGGCATGTACTAGAATAATCTCAGACTCATAAGCTTCCTCCTCGCCCGACAAATTCGCAATTCATGGATGAATTTTACAGTAAAAAAAACTCTCAGTTATAAAAGAAAGTGACCTGAATTTACCACAACTCTGCCGAAAAATGAATGGCTCATATTGCTCAAATAGTGACGCACTTTCTTGCCCACAGCACGAGAAGACAACGAACGAAGCCCTTTTGCTGGTCCAAACTGGGTCGAGTATGACCCACGCAAACGCATAAAATGCATCGCTATTTGGACAAAGTCTCACGCATTTCTCTGAGAGACAGGATCCTAGCAAGTCTCACCCTCAGGGGCGCCCCTAGCAGCTCTAATGGTGCGCAGGAACTCCTGATGTTTCTCCCTCCAGCGGGAGCTCTTCTTGTTGGAGGGGGTGGGGGCTGCCCCAGGTAACCCCCGCTCGGGGGTCGTGGCTCGCCCACTTGAGGGGGACAAGGGGTCCTCGGGCTCAAACTTCTGCGTGTGGGCGTTGAATATCTTGTGCAAGAGCGTAATATTTATATTATTAATAAATGCATTAAATAGGTAAAATACATAGTATTAGTATTGTTTGTAGTATTGTAGTATTAGTATTGTAGTATTGTATTGTTGTAAATGTAGTATTAGATACATAGTATTAAATAATAACTAATATTTAATACTATGTATTCAATACTACATTGTAACAAATATATACAAATGCTATTATTAAATACTATTTACAGTAATACATATTGATTACTGCAAAAACTATCGTGGCGAGGACGAAGAAAAGAGATTATGTAATATACGCGCCATTGTTTGTAGCATACTAGCATAAACACAGAAAATTATTGAAACAAAACATTAAATTTTGAAAAATGCTAATTTGTTTAAGATATTTTGTTGAACCTTATAGATATATTAATATGTATATTGTATATGTTCCAAGTATATGACACAATCAATCATTTGCAATACAATTGAATATGAGGCCAATATTTATAGGAAACAGAATGCTCCTTTCATGCCATAATATGGCCACCATATTTATGATATCATTACAATCAAATACAAAAAATTAAATAAAGTAACGACAAAGGAAGTTCAGTCACCTGCTTCTTCTTGTTGGTCTTGGCCATCTTCTGGCAGACCTTCCTATGGCGGTCGAGGGCCGCCGGGTTGAAGGTTCGGGAGCAGGACACGCACGGCAGCAGCGTGGGGGGCGACGTGTCTTCGGGGTACTCTGCACCAGTACCGTGGTTGAGGGATATTATTAGTTGAAGCATACTGTAATTATTGGGGTATATTAGTTCAAGTATACGACAATTGAAGAATTTCATTAGTTGAAGCATACGGCAATTAATGGGGTCTATTAGTCATATTATACGACTGTTGAAGAATTTTATTAGTTAAGGTATACGGCAGTTGAGGGATTTTATTAGCTAGAGTGTACGGCAGTTAACGGGCTTTATTTGTTTAATTATACGACAGTTGAGGGATTCTATTAGTTAGATTATACGCAGTTAACAGGCTATATTTGTTAAAATTATACGGCAATTGAGGGATATTATTAGTTGAAGTATACGGCCGTCAACGGGCTTCATTTGTTTAATTATAAGGCAGTTGAAGGATTTTATTAGTTGAAGCATACTGCAGTTAACCGCGTTATTCGATAAAGCATACGGCATTCGAAGAATTTCTGTCTGAGAAGTAACCATTCATGTTATCTCTAATGTTTTTAGTGGTCGTTATCAGAGGTGATGTTTTCCAATCATACGGCAGTTAATGGAATCTGTTCCTCATAGCATATACGTCATTTGAGGGATTCCTGTTTAAAAGATGCATGGCCACTTTTGTTATAAAGCTTTATGCTTACGCTGCACATTAATCTATAAGAGCGATATAGTCAAATAATATGACAGTCAAGGGGTTTTGGTTTAGCCGGTAACCACTCTTGTTATTGCGCTTAATGTTCACATTCGTTGGCAGGAAATATCTGTTCGAATTATACTGTAGTGTAAAAATTTTTGTTTCAAAGAATAAACCTATACTTCTTGCATTGCCTATTCCCCATTCAAATTATAAGATGAATGTTATCTAATATATGGTTCGTGAGGAATTTAGCAGGAATGTATGGCCGCTGTTGTTCATGGACTCAGGTTCTTAGAAGTCGTTATCGGGTGAAAGATAAAGAAAGAATTTGGTGGTTAGTAGATTCTTGTTCTGAAACCATAATCGTAATATTTGTATGGAAAATATTATTGCGTATGCAACAGTGATGCATATAATCATGTTTGAACTAATACAAATATAATAAATTTTACGTTAAAGTAAGCAAGATGACTTTTTTATCACAGAGAAACGAAAGCCATCACATCATTCATACTAAAAATTTTTATCAAGATTTTACGACATTTTATTTCCAACTCATTCGTCACTTAGCGCTTCACAATGATAATGGATATTATTTTTTCTAGCTTCAAGGTAAATCAGAAGCAACGCAATTGATGCACTCAAACAGCTAACTTTCTTTTGATTTAAACGGATTAATGTTTGCATGAACATTAAAATTTAGAGAGAACAACTAACCTGGTGGTAGCTCTGCCCTCAGAGCGCTGAGTTCCGTGATGGAGATATCCTCGAGCGTCCTTCTCCGCTGGGGAGGATCATGGTCAGGAGCCTCCGCCCCATCCAGGGTATCCTCCCGCACCTTCAGGTTACTCATGCCTCTGATCGGTCGTTCGTCATCCTCAGGTGTCCTATTATCCTCTTCCTCATCCTCCTCCTTAATTGGCTTCTCTTGCATAAACGAAGAACTCATTCGTCCCGCCATTGATGATTTTCTTCGGACGTGGTCTTCGCTAGAGGTGCAGAGTTCAGCTTCACGTTCAGTTTGAGTTTCCGAATGTTCTTGGGCTCGCGTCAGACGCTCTTGCAAGCTGCGGGAATGATGGTTCGTTAATTTTTCAACGCTGTGTTTCCGGTCTTTTGACTTCTTGCTTTTAGATTTTTTCCGCTGCGTGCTGGAATCCAAGCCTTGATGATGATTTCTTTGATTCTTGCTCACGATGTCACGCTCGTTGTCTGAGTCATCCCCTTCCTGGAAAGTTTGAGTTGCGGTGTTCGTCACGGTGGAATTTTTCCGACGTGTCTTAGACGATTTGCTTTCTGATGAGGATTTGCGTACTGGGGATTTCTTGCGACTTGAGGATTTTTTGCGGGCTGAGGAGTGAACTTGGTGTCGCCGGTTACAAACTAACAGTCTCGCGGCAGGACAAAGTTGTTCTTCATCCACGGAAGAAGCTTCTGATGACGAGCAACTTTGCTGGTAGTTTGGCTTCGCATCGCTGGAACTACTGGATGAGCTGTCATCACTATTGCTGGAATCACTTTCCTCTTCCTCAGTTTCTTCGTCTTCTTCGTCAGACGAAATATATTTTTTACTCTTTCTTTCTTCCATTACTAAGCTTTAAACTCGAACGAAAACTAAACAACTGAAAAAAAATATCAAACAATAAACAAAGGTGAAACTCTCATGCGCTCGTTGTTCTTAAGAAAAGTTTACAAAACATCACAGACGTAATGGCCTACTGCTCGAAACATCACAACGTCACGTATGCGCATGCGTGATAGTTCACAACGCAGGCGCAAACGTTTTCATGATTTTTTACGCAATCTAAACTTATGAGAAAATCTCGTCATATGTTACAGACTTTTGTAGGAGACAAATGTCAACGGTATAGAACTAAACAACCATATATTTCTTTTCTCCTGTGAGTGCTGGAATGGAGTAATAACCTGAAATGAGCATATTCAAAACAAGATTAGCAATTAAAGACGGCGACTCCATTTAAAAAATCTATTAAAAATTTCCTCAAATCGAATCAGTCATAACAAACCTAACGGAACTATTAACTGTAAGGAAAAATTAATAAGGGAGAGCATCGTATGATTGTAGTATGAAAGGTAAACAAATCGGTCACGCTCAAAAGACATGGCAAACCTCGAAAAGTGTAGACTAATTTTTCTCGAAAGCAACTTGTGCAAAACCGACCGCGACGATTCTATATGATAAACGGAACAATTGTCTTGCATAAAAAAATAAATCGCCTCATATGGCTTAGACCATAATTATTTTATTGCATTAGAAATTTTGTTCCGTTTATTAGAAATCCCAATCTGTTTTAATTTAACGGAGACCATAAAGACTAAGTTAGATTGGTTATTGATTTCGAGACAAAACATGAAGCATCAAGGCAATTATTATTGCCTTAGAAACGCTAGAGTTTCTCAGGACCGCGTCTGGCAGCGACCGCAGGAGCCCTTCAGTCCTGCACTTGAAACGCTTGTCATTTCCACGGAAAATTCCGACGTACGTGAGCGAGTGCTCCGAAGAACGTGAGCGAGTGTTCCGACGTACGTGAGCGAGTGCTCCGAAGAACGTGAGCGAGTGTTCCGACGTACGTTTTCCGACGAACGCGAGCGAATTTTCCGAAGAACGTAATGCGAGTTTTTCAACCAACGTAATGCGAGTGTTCCGACGAACGTAATGCGAGTTTTCCAACCAACGTAATGCGAGTGTTCCGACGAACGTAATGCGAGTTTTCCGACGAACGTAATGCGAGTGTTCCGACGATCGTAATGCTACCTAATATAGCTTCGTCTATAGTCAGTTCGTGAAGGCGTTCATACTCGGAGCGTCAACGATGCTATCAGGAAGGCTGTTCCACATGTCGGTGACGAATAGTAAATCAAGATAGCGAGAGTTGACCTTACACATGATCATCCCGGCATAAAATAATGAAATTACGACACATGACTCTGAGAAGCTACAGTCCGCAGCTTCTCAGGCATCTCGTAAAAAATTGTTATGGAAAATTTCTCTCTTCAATTAAGCATAGGTTATGACTTTTCATGTACAAGATTTCACATCGATACTTTATAACAACACTTCTCTTTAACTTCACTTCTTGTCTGTTTGTTTGTCTGTCTGCTACAAATCTTGTAATCGAAATTTAATACACTTTTACTTATCCTATCGATCTGAAATTTTGCATACTTGTGTAAAGTTGGAGACAATGCATGATTCAAATGTCTAAATAAATGATTTTATAAATTAAAAACAATTTTTTTCTATATTAAAAAAATTGAGAAAATAATTTTGTCAGCTAACTGATATTTGACACACTTAGTCAGTAACTGATATTTGACACACTTTTACCTGTCTAATTGATCTGAAATTTTGCACACTTGTGTAAAGTCAGAGGTAATGAATGAATCAATTAATAGAATAAATAATTTGGAACAAAAATTATATATTAAAAAAATTGAGAAATTAATTTTTTTAATATTCGAAAATTAAATGAGAAATTCATTGTACATCTGCAAGATTGGAGACACTGGATTCTTTGGAAGTGTTCTCTTTAAAAAGTAATTTTTAAACGTATACTATTATTATTTACCAACTTAAAGATAAGGCGCAAATACTATCGACGATATTAATAAAAAAATTATCGAACAATCATTAAAGACTCACCATAGCCTTTGTTTACAGTCACAAGTGCTAAGCTTACACTTTAGTTAATCTGT
Organism: Hyalella azteca; assembly: GCF_000764305.2. Taxonomy (NCBI): domain Eukaryota; kingdom Metazoa; phylum Arthropoda; class Malacostraca; order Amphipoda; family Hyalellidae; genus Hyalella; species Hyalella azteca. The sequence goes on along the minus strand of NW_025936119.1, from coordinate 198,720 downwards.
TAAATGATAAGACTAAAGAAGCCGACTAATTACATCAGTCATACCGCTGCATTCTTATATAACACGTACATCACCTTGAACACAATTGATACCAGGAATTCAATTCATGCTCCTAGTCAGGCTGTTATACATAAAAAATAAAATGCTTGGCAAGAGAAATCAAAGACAAAGAAAGAAAAGGGGCCAGAATATGTTGCTTGAAATAATGCACTACCTTACTGACAATTAAAGCGGTTCATTCGGTCACATGTGACCACGTGGGCTTTCAAGAAAGTAAATCAAGATGCAGTTGACGGATCACTGACTTCCATTCGCAGTGAAGCAATCATTTGAGAAACAATCATCAGGAACGAGCCCGAGGCAATCCATCTCCACGCAATCGCAAAAAAGGTGAAACCGACAAAAACCAAGTCTGGACAACGCCCTGATTACGTTACAAGCTGCACGCGAGCTTCTGCTCTCGAGAAATGTGAGCCTCTAACTGTATATCATTGAGGGAATTAAATCAAGTATGCAGTGAGGGAAACTGATATCTTATCTTAGTAACTTGTGAACTATTCCGTGTTTATGCGTAGGCTCAGTTACATTTTGCAGTGAAAAACAGGTAAAAGAATTAACTGCTTTGTGTATAATCGGTTAGCCTGAACCTCTACCTGAAATTAGGCTAATTAAATTTCAATCACTTAATTAATAAGTTTAATGTCATATTCAAACAGAAAGAAATAAATTTTTACGATGTAATTTTAGATACTAAATAAAATATAAAAATCAGTTGTGATAAATACAGTCATTCTCAATTGTCCCTCATACTTGAGGACTTCAGAAAATTTTTCGGCAGTTTTACCGCCAGGAATTCACGTTTAATCCCGACAAGCGTGACAGGAGTAAACATTTTCGGAGGCACGAATACAAAAGATGCATTTAGAGCGCCTCATAATTAATGGTTGCTATTCAACCCTAGAATTTCATGAAGCAAAAAAACAGTCTTAAAATGCCCAGCAAAGTACGGATCAGGCAATAAGTCCAGCAGCTATCTCAATCAATCCTCAGCTATGGAAAGATCGGGTTCCAAAGGCCGGATCCCTTGTGAATCAAGTCACGAAAAATTCAAGAATCGGCAACAGGCCATGGGCCTATTTCTTCAGTGCCGACACTTCTATTCTATTCTCTTCTATTCTAAGCAAAGAAATAAAGCTTAGCTTCACCAGCTCAGACACGCGGCCCTCCTACGCCGGCGAAAATCGGTTGCACGCCCTGGAGCTGTGACCACACTCCTCCATACACACCTACACACTGTGTGGTGTTATACATGTACACTTCTACACACCTACACATTGTGTGATGTATACACGTACTCCTCTACACACCTACACATTGTGTGATGTATACACGTACTCCTCCATACACACCTACACATTGTGTGGTGTGTATACGTACTCCTCTACACGCCTACACATTGTGTGATGTGTATACACGTACTCCTCTACACACACCCACACATTGTGTGGTGTGTACACGTACTCATCTACACACCCACACATTGTGTCGAGTATACACGTACTCCTCTACACACCAACACATGTGCTCTATACATGTACATTATGCCAATGTGAGCTACAAATGCACATTTTATTCTATACTCAGAATGAAGTCTTCGCTTAAAGCCTTCAGCGCCCACCAATAAGTGAGACATTCCGAATAATCTGTTCTAATTGCATTCAATCACCATCACTTTTGACTACCCTGATGAACTCTTAAAATTACCACGTTAAACAAACTTAAACTTTTACCATTTTTTACTCTAATAATTTTTAACCGTTTTCCTTACAGGGAATTGAGGTTAAAAAGCTTCACCTGGAGGAACAGACATATGGCGGAAATACCGGAGATGCTCCCACAGGAGATCTTATTTATCACTTGATTTAACTCGTAATCTGGTATGCAAGCAAGCTACGAACATGTAAAACATGTGCATTATTTAGTCATATAGAATAATTCGCGGATTTTTAGCGATACGCAGGTTTCCGAAAAAGTCTATGGGCAGATTCAAATAGCTCTCGGAACTCGATCGGCAGTAAGAGTGTGGGAAGAGTATATTAACTATTAAAACAATGAAAACTCAGCAAATAATAACAATATAAATATTTTAATAAGTATTATTAGTCGATCAATTCCCCATCGCGGATTTCACCAATCGCGGCCGAGGGCTGGAACGTGGATTATAATATGAGAACTGAAGGATTATAATATTATAATATTTTTGAGGTGAACTTTAAATCCTGGCTTGCATTGGAATGTGGTGTGCATGGCTTGACATGCAATGATATCGAGAGCGTTGAAGCTGGAATCGCTCACATAAGGTTTTTGTATGATTATAAAATTACTCGTAAATTGAACACTGTCATTCTCAGTAACAAAATCATGGTAAATATTATATTAATTCGGCATAAAGTTACTTTTTTGACAAGGACGATAGCAGAAGGATGCTGATTACAACATAATAACTTATCAGTAAAGTAACTCTTCATGGCAGGATCTAAAATCTCTGCAGGATTCATCAAGGATCCCGCGGTACACGCAGGAGTTTTGTCTGAACTGGTCTCTGTTTACCCACTAGGATGCCGTGCAGCGGAGGAAACATCCCAAGACAAGTCCTATACGCGGTCACGCCAAGGAATGTTAATGTTATCCTTCACATTCCGGTCTCGATGTGCCGTTGCTGTTGAATCTTAAACAAAAACATCCTCCCTCTCCCCTGTAGACACGCTAACTCTCTCTACCCCCTGCCCCTTCACTCCCCTTTCCCCCGCTCCCTGTAAGGCCATGCTGGGTGCCACCTGTTCCCCGTGACCTTGACTGGAGGGGGGTGAGGGGGGGGGGAGTGGGAGGCAGGCACCCTTTACCCCTAAGCTCGCGGCACTCAACACTTTATTCACTTCGATATCAGAATGAATTACGCATACAAGTTGGGAGATTAAGACATTCCAACAAGTTACGCATAACGTTGGAGTACAGCTTCTTTTTATATAAATTGATCAATCAAAAAAATATATAACTCAGTACTCACTGCAGTGAGTGACAGAGAGCGCATTTTCTCATCGACGAAAACTTGAGGTCACGGGCAGACGGACAGACGGACAGACAGACAGACAGACAGACAGACGGACGGACGGACATGGCGAGCACAATAGTGCATTTTTTCCATAAATGGGAAAATGCGCTAAAAAGAGTTTAATATTATCTAGGAAGCATTCCATCCCTGTAATATCTGCCCTTGTATCAGCCCATGAAAATGATCAATATTATCACGTTCATATCAGCAGTCATGGACGAGCGTTCACCCACTCATAATTTATTTCGTATGTTACGATAGCGTCTAGCAGCAATTAACTAAATATTTTCACTGAAAAATTATTCACATGCGCAAAAATCTCAGAAAGTCCAAAGAAAAATAAATAAAAGTCTGGATGAGAACCTAACGATGTTTTGGTGTTGAAATCTGTGTTGTATTCATTAAATTTGTGTTATTTTCTTAAATCGAGGCAGTGAAGATTTTCCAGTGCACTGCATTGAGAAAATTCACTCCAGTTCATCGGGAAATCAATTTGGGAGATTTTCTTAGTGCGCTGCAATAAACTCAATAAATAAGTAAATTGTTCAGTAAAAAAACTCAATCTCTCACTGAAACAATGAGTAAAATTCAGCGAACTAAGGAGCAGCATCAGCAACTGGAGCGACTGTAGAGAAATTCTACTTGATTAGATGTATGGTGAAGCGAAAGTTGTTGACTGCGTTGAGCTGAGTATGAATAGTGTTGATTAATTGTACTATGTATGACAAAAACAGACTTTGTCTTCAGAAGTGTAACTCTAGTAACAATAGTAACAATAGATATCTCTTGTAATAGTACGTACAACCAGGCAAATGAATGGGACATTGTTCAAATAGCGATGCATTTTATGCGTTTGTATACGGGTAATATCGTGACCAAGTTTGGCACGGTTAACGGGCCAGTGCTTGTACGGGTCAGTGTTACTTGAAGAAAGTGTGTCAACATTTGGACAATATAACCCATTATTTTATCTGAGTGCAGCAACAATAGTTAATCCCCGCGTGCAGGAAAAACTGTAGATATTCTTCAGAGCAGCAACAACACTCAGACAAAGAAATAAGTCATATTGTCCAGATAGTGAGGCACTTTTCGCACGTAGCACCTATTCGACCTTCAGGCGTGTCAGGACGACCTTCACGAGGGCAAAGACTATCAAAGAGACTACCAAAGACATTCACTATTAGAAGCTAATATTTTTTGCTTTGATCTATTATGAGATTTACAAACTGAAACAATGACGAAATCCGCCACACCCCATGTAACAGTGATTTGAGAGAATTCTTGTTTCAAATTTTGTGTAACTGCGAAAAACAATATACAAGATGAACATATAACATGAATATACCAGATAAATATACCAGATGAATATACAAGAACAATGAGTTTAAACATCTGTTGCGGAGTGGCGAAGTGAGTGTGAACCAAGTAAACAAATTGCGCAGTAGCTTTAGTAACGCAAGATCATTAAAAACAACTGACCAACTCTAACCACAGTCATTGCGGCGGCTAAAAAGCTTGTTACGAAACAGGTCCAAACCTCAAGCGACGAGCAGATAAAAGACATGACGTTTCGAGAGGGGAAATCATTCACTTCTTGCCTTATGCAAGAAAAAAAAACTATTTTCGGGTTTGCGGCTGAAAGAGCTAGGAAATCCACAAATTAAGATTAAAATGGACAACGCTTTTGAGAATCAACTCAAAGCGAGAGTAATATATGATTTAATTTACGTCAGACTTTGTTTTAAAGTTTTTTTATGCCATGTCAGAGTCTGTTTTGGAGTTATTAGCGCATTTTCTCATTTATGAAAAAAATGCACTATTGTGCTCGTCATGTCCGTCTGTCCGTCTGAAAATGCGCTCTCTGTCACTCACTGCAGTGAGACTGAGTTATATTTTATGCCATGTTAGAGTCGGTTTTGCAGTTTTTTTATGCCATGTTTGAGTCTGTTTTGGAGTTTTTTATGCCATGTCAGAGTCTATTTGGGAGTTTTTTATATGCCATGTCAGAATCTGTTTTGAAGTTTTTTATGCCATGTCAGAGTCTTTTTTAAAGCCTGGCATTGGAAATAAACACGACATATTCAAGCGCGTATCCAAAATACCTATCGCGTCGCCATATTCCCTGGAAATGAAATTTATTTTTCTTGGTCAAATTCAATAGAAGAATAGAAACACAACTTGACATGAGAAAGTTTGAAAGCGAGGATCTTCTTTGATTTACTAGAAGACAAAACTCTTCCTAAGGAAAAAAAGATGATTCATCCCTCGACAAAAGGAATTATATTAAAAATTTTTATTTTAATAATTGTACATGTGTTGATTGAATTTTTCGCAAATAAATGCCAAAACGCAGGTTGCAAAACGGCTGATATATGAGGTATTTTTTTTTCAACGGAGTTTTGGGCCAGGCTTTTTAAGAATTAACATTGCTTTTATTTAGAACAGCATTGAAAGCTGCTGATTCAAGAAATGCATTCTATAATACCAAGGATTGTCTATCTCCAGAAAAGTCAGAATAGATTGAAAAATATACATGATGTACAAAATAAATGACAGGAATACAAAACAACGGCTGAAATGTTAACATTTTAAAATTCATAAGACGCAATCAAGTCAATAAAAGGGCTGTGGTCTCGCGGTGCACCCCTTGGCCTTGTCGAGGAGTGTAAACAATGACCATAGAGAAAACTCGCTCGAGCCCGGCAATCATAACACACGTTTGAGCAATCATGTTTGTTCCGCTCGCCGTTTCCGTAAATTGCCGCGATGAGGAGATAGTAACAGCTTGTTATTTACAGCGTCCGACGCTATCACCGCGGTAAATGAGGATACTTTACGCGCTTTCTGCGATCAAGTTTTTTTTTGTACAGGGAAATACTGCTGAGTCAAGAAGAAAATTAAATGTGTCTGTGTTCCTTATTACTGCCAACTCAACAAAACTCACTTAATGGTTTGAAATCGGAAACGGTTTATAAGGAATGACCGGCGGTCAGGGCTGAGTATTTTTTTCAATATGTTAGTTAGTGCAATGACAAGAAGCTTGGCGACTCTAATCACAACACGTCAGGTGTCAGACATCAATCAACCATAAAAAGTGACAGGCAGTCAATGGAGAAAACACTGCTACTTTTTACTCACTAATGAATACATTCAAGAAGAATAGGAACACAACTTGACATGAGAAAGTTTGAAAGCGAGTATCTTCTTTGATTTACTAGAAGACCAAACTCTTTCTAAGGAAAAAAAGATAATTCACTACTCGACAAGCTCCAACTCTTGCTTGAGAGCAGAACTGGTTTTACAATTCAATGGTTGACAATACACACAATTTTATAAGCAGAAATCTGATGTAAACTGCAGTGTCGGCAGGCTTCTCTTGAGCTAAATCGTATAGCTCTCACAGACCCGAAGTTTCAATTGTTACTGGCACTTAGAAAATCGTAAGATTTGGATGCAACTTTCACATGCATTTGGATTGAATACATAATGAAGCTGCATCAAACATTTCTATAAACCAAATAGCTTTGAATATGCAAACCTGTGAGAGAACATAGACAAAAATACAGGCAGCGAATATTATATAAATAGATAAAATAAATGTTTATATCATTATTGCTTCAGACTACGTTCCCGTCTCCCGAGAGACGACATATACATGAATAAAAGAACCAACAGTAATGAATGAACAATTGAACATTGAAGAATAAACTATACTAGTTGGAATGAATATTTTGATGATCATACAGTCCAATATTTAGGTCAGAAGGACTGAGTCTGCAGTTATGAAGATTGAGTGCCAATCTAAGTCTCGACTATCGAGCCTTAAAAAGCAAGAGGCAGCTCGTTACATGAGAAACAGCTTTGGAGTATAACTTTCCCTACCATAAATGTTAGTAGATCCACACCCTGTACAGCCTCGTTAAGGCCTTTATACGTTGATATTGCGTGCGATAGCATATCAGCACGATTCATAAGACATTAATGGAAACAACAGAACATCGAAAGCGAATGAAGAGTTTTATCAAATGATTGTCATCAGCGAAAAAATCCATTAGGCCTCAATAGTGCCTGAAAATCTTAGCTATATTTTACACGTGAACGCGGTTACGGTTACGCCATGTATGATCCTCATCGGGAACGCCTACCAGACTGGCCTTTCCCCGTAGGAAAATGAGAGCCCGAACAACGATGGCAGACATTTAGCATTCCGTCGGTCATCAACAAGCCAAGTGTGTCTGTTGACTCGGCTGTTGCTAAGCACATACAAGAGGTTATGTACAGATATGTCATTACGCCAGCACTTTCATTCAGAGCGACTATCGATCACGTGGAACACCAACAGTCAGCTAGAACGATACTGGTTAATAAGCTACCCGAGAACGTGTAAAGTTAATTCTTTCGTATCTTTTATTATCGAGTTTAAAAGCAAAAATCTATATAAATTCATCATACTTTCTTTAAATTCAATGAAGCTATGCAATATCTCTTCATAAAATGTATGTGCAAACCAACGAAACAAGATCTTTTATTCTGCAATAGGATCCGGGTGCGCTAACGGAAAATGAAATACACCGATGCGGCGAGAATTTTCAGTTACACGAGGCTAGAAATTTTGAGGCAGTGGCAACAGATGCAAAAATTGAACACGATTTGGAGCGTGAACACGACTGTATTGAAATAATTCAATGAAATCCATGCCTATAATGACGATCCAGTAACGTTATCTCTGAAAGCTAACAGTAGAAAAGTTTCTATAAGCCTGCACAGTTTGTTTAAATTATTGACATTATCAGCAATTCAATTTTTTTAGTTTGAATGTAATGGTATATTCTACATTTGGCATTGTCTTTCATACATTTATAAGAAAGGAATAACTTCCGACGCCGATAAGCCGACTTATAATTTAATACTGGTATTCAAATTCTCACGCTTATGTCAAGTCATCTTACTCTTCAGGCGGAAGGTCAACGATCAGCACGGTCGAAAGTTATCTTTCTACGAGTGATATAATTATGAGCTTATTCAATCATTTCTGCGTACTTCACACTATGAAAAAGGGATCTATTGTTCGGACGGCGACATTTTTTCTCGGTTCGTCGAGGAACAATACGCAGCATAATCCGTCGCTGTGTAGACATGACAATCAATAGCACGACGTTATCGGGTGGCTGTGATAAGACAGTGTGACATGCTCACAATATTCAAGGTAAATATCAAGCTTCGATGAATAGAGGCAGCAACATTGAGCTATGTCGTGCATATGTGATATACAGCTCGTATAGTGTGCATACGTATCACATACAAGTAGGAAGAAAATAGCTTTAAAGTTTAAACTAATACTCGATATATCGTGCTATGCACATTAATAAGTCACTGTATCAGCATCACTCTCTGAGTGCACAATACAAAAATATGAACAACAAAATATCGTTTACCTGACATTCAGACGCGTCAACAATATAAAGACCGTTAATCTGAGGCTATGTACAACGGGATCCTGGTCCTTACAACTCCTATTATATTATCTCTGTACACTTGATATGATAACAATCGATCAAGATGAAGAGCGGAAGACAACCCACTGAAACTTCACCTGCCTGCCAACTAAAGAGAACGTAACAACTGCCAATAACAAACGGGATACCGTAAAATATCGTAGAGCTTCAATGAAACGGTTTGCGTTCACTGTATTTATTATGTATTTAATGGGAGATTAAGACATTAAACAGTACGAAACACAACTGTCACTTATCTTTTATAAGTATGGTTGTTTCACAAATATGACTATAATATTCATTTGTAAATATTTGCCATATTGAGGGTTTTTATCAGCCTCAATCAAAATATTTATAAAGAAAAAACCTTCACCAATAAAGTTCATTCATGCTGATCTGAATGGTAGCTCGGGGACTGGTTTTCCACTCATTATTTAAAGCTGGACAAATTAAGGGAAAAAATTCTCTTGGCATTTACAATTTGGTTACCCGATAAATTGCCTTTAACTGAACCAAAATCTTAGCGGAAATTTCCGGCATATTTATCGTTCAAAGCAGGCACTGCGAAGACAGTGTCTGAGAAAATTTTGGTCTCACGCTATAATGTACGTGAATCACTCAGAGCAAAAAGTTTCAAAGGATTTAAATGTATATATATGGTATGTTACATCCATGATACATAAGGCAATTTACATTTAGAACCTTATATAGAAGCAATGAAAAGTTTATTTAAGTAAATATAAGAATAATGTTCACTCTACACATACTTTATTTCATGTGCCAGTCCCTTTCTTCAGCTGTGTGGGTCTCCAGCTGTACATATTTACAGCAGACCCCGATCAACTAGTGGTCTTTGCATTAGAGAGATACACTAACACTTGTGTGTTTGTCGATCACTGATACAGAGAGGTACAAAGTAAATAAAATACAGAACTGAAACTTCGAAAAGTCTACCATATATTATAGGACAAACTTTATCCTATAGGTAATATAGGATAAACTTTTCGAAGTTTCTGCTCTGTATTTTATTTACTTTGTACCTCTCTGTATCAGTGATCGACAAACACATTTTGGAGCGCAGCAGAGTTCTGTGCCTGCGCTACACGTTTGCGACATGCACCTGCATACACACGAGCATGATCGAGTAGTTTTTTTCTATACATGAAGTATAAAGCAGGAAGCTTCGGTAGCACATATACACGAACATCTCAAGATATTGCTGTCCAATAAAGAAAATGTTAATCAATTGTAGTAATAACTGGGAAAATATAAATGCAGCGGACAGCACAAGATAACAGGAGAACGCGACGTGCTCTGTTGTCTTATGCGGGCGCCTGTTATATTAAAGATGGGTAACGATTAGGCACTTCCTATACGCTCAGTCGGCAGACACTATACAATCCGAGCTATAAATTAATGCGAGCAGCTAAATGACCGCATAAATCCTATTGTACGACATGACTGCATCATATTTGCTAAGTGTTACAGCAGACCCCGATCAACTAGTGGTCTTTGCATTAGAGAGATACACTAACACTTGTGTGTTTGTCGATCACTGATACAGAGAGGTACAAAGTAAATAAAATACAGAACTGAAACTTCGAAAAGTCTACCATATATTATAGGACAAACTTTATCCTATAGGTAATATAGGATAAACTTTTCGAAGTTTCTGCTCTGTATTTTATTTACTTTGTACCTCTCTGTATCAGTGATCGACAAACACATTTTGGAGCGCAGCAGAGTTCTGTGCCTGCGCTACACGTTTGCGACATGCACCTGCATACACACGAGCATGATCGAGTAGTTTTTTTCTATACATGAAGTATAAAGCAGGAAGCTTCGGTAGCACATATACACGAACATCTCAAGATATTGCTGTCCAATAAAGAAAATGTTAATCAATTGTAGTAATAACTGGGAAAATATAAATGCAGCGGACAGCACAAGATAACAGGAGAACGCGACGTGCTCTGTTGTCTTATGCGGGCGCCTGTTATATTAAAGATGGGTAACGATTAGGCACTTCCTATACGCTCAGTCGGCAGACACTATACAATCCGAGCTATAAATTAATGCGAGCAGCTAAATGATCGCATAAATCCTATTGTACGGCATGACTGCATCATATTTGCTAAGTGGATAATTAACTTGATTATAATACTTTTTTACCTTAGTTCTTTTAACTTTAACTCTAACTAGTTTAGTTAGAGTTCATCAATCGATGAACTCTAAAAAAAATAATTGCTGTGTATGAGGCTGCAAACAAGAGGCGAGATCGCGTAGCAGAACATGCAGCCTGGGAGTCAAGAATTACCGACGATCATGTATGAGTAACCGCTATATTTAGTAAAGCGGCTCGGCCATGCTCAACTATGAAATGAATTTAAAATTCTTCTCGTAAAACGGAAAGAGAGACAATTTCGTCGCCCAGGCTTAATGCGATAATGACAAATGCGAATTGTTTTGGGGCCCAAATGTTTATGTAGGGGATTGATTAATTGTAAACAAATAATTTCCATTATTATAAATATTATTTATTTGTCAACATTATTCATGTCAGGCGTTCCCAGCTAATTATGAGAGGGAAAGGTAGTTCAAGACATCAATTTCAATTAAATAAACTGAAGAATTTGTAAACGGAAGAATGCAGTGGGCGGCAAAGATGGAGAAGAACAACAAAAACAAGAGGGCGATGAAGAGCGGCCCAGGACAGGCATGTTGAGTGCGCTGAACCCTGGGTCTGGCGCCGAGCTTTGGGTATCTTCCTAAACCTGGTGACTAAACATGGAGAACCGGGCAAACATTGGGCCGAAATAGTAGAAATCCAAGCGTTTAAACCAAGTTAACTAATGAAAGACTTGGCGGGAATGACATGGAATAAAGAGTCAAATAACCAACTACTAATTAGGGTTCTACAACAACTACATTAACCTAATAAATGGCTTGGCGTAATAACAAACTGAATAATTGAGTTCTATACCATATGAACTAGTAAAAGACTTGATGAAAATAGCACAGATACAATAGTTTTGGTTTCAGGACCAAGTGAACTACGGAAGGCCTTCGCGGAAACTTCAACGGATACCGCAGCTGCAGGCAAGGGTCCCTAAAGAAGTTGACACGGAAACTTGAATACCACACAAAATAAAAATAGAAACAGGACCTATTATAAAAAAATTGAGTATCGACACAATCACTCATCAAGTGATATCTTGAACATAACTTTATTCGCTGAAAATATTGCGACAACATCGCAGCCATTCTTCAAGACGTTGATGTTGATTTGATGAACGAATTCATAGACAGAGCTTGTCACGATATTGATGGTGAGCTGGAGTGGTAGTCGAGACAACATATAATGTGACACCTGCGCTGTGGGCTGCAGACATCATATAGTATGACACCTCCGCCGTGCATGGGCTGCAGACATCATATAGTGTGACACCAGCGCTGAGGGTTACAGACATCATATAGTGTGACACCTGCGCTGTGGGCTGCAGACATATAGTGTGACACCTGCGCTGTGGGCTGCAGACATATAGTGTGACACCTGCGCTGTGGGCTACAGACTTCATACATTGAGATACTTGCGCTGTGGGTTACAGACATCATAGAGTGTGACACCTGCGCTGTGGGCTGCAGACATCATATAGTATGACACCTGCGCTGGGGGTTACAGACATCATAGAGTATGACACCTGCGCTATGGGTTACAGACTTCATATAGTATGACACCTGCGCTGTGGGTTACAGACATCATATAGTATGACACCTGCGCTGTGGGTTACAGACATCATATAGTATGACACCTCCGCCGTGCATGGGCTGCAGACATCATATAGTGTGACACCTGCGCTGTGGGTTACAGACATCATATAGTATGACACCTGCGCTGTGGGTTACAGACTTCATATAGTATGACACCTGCGCTCAGTGCGCTGTGGGTTACAGACTTCATTTAGCGTGACTCTTGCGCTATGGGTTAGCGACACAAATGTTAAACGGATGCCAGCGGCTACAGGTATACTGCATAGATAGGAGCAGAGGATGAAGGTGCGAGTTGCTGCATTATGCGACGATGACATCACACACAAATTCAGCCTCGAAGCCTCAGGGCTTGTTGGCCTAAGCTCTTGCCACCCACAAGCAAGCTGGTCGTTCGCGGTCATGAATTTAAATTACGGCGGCAAGCAGTTCTGCAGGGGATGAGAAGCGGACTTGCAAGGGCCCTACTTGCAAAACTCGCTAAGTTAACGTAAGTACTTACGCTCTATTTTCTTGTCTATGATTGGTGGATTTCGCTTGAAATGCCGTCAATGATTGGCTAATGAACTTACGATCTCTTAACTCTTTTTGAGAGTATGGCCCTTGGACTCTTGCAGCTTACACTGAAATGCTGTCACGAGGAAATCTTCTCACCCCAAATGCGGGATTTTTTACATCGAGTCAATAATGCACTATCAGGAATTTTTTAATTCATGTGCTCATGTTTAACTAAATTTTCAGAAATTTCAAATTTAGTTTTTAGTTTTATATTTGAAGAAAGCATAGCATCAAAGTTTTTGAATAATAAATGGTAATAATTTTGTGTGTAGTCTGAATCTGTATGACTGTACGTAGAACTCAAAAATCGTCATTTTTATTTTTTTTTAATAATGAGATAAGTATTTCAGTTAATACACAGAATATCTCAATAATTAATTACTATTTCTCCATAATGAATAATGAACAGTCGCAGGAGTTCAGGCTTACCGCGGTACAACACTTCAGCTGACGTCGCACCCAGAAAAATAACTGAGCCACGTTGTCTAAAAATGAACACACTTATTTTAACTCCGGCTGGAGCAGAAAGCGGACGTTGCACTAATAAACGCTCTATTGCCGGGCCAAACAGGGTAAAGATGACCAACGCACGCTCAAAAAGTGCATCACTATTCGAACAATTTTCACTTATTTCTCTGAGTGCGCATTGCATATCAAGAAGACCATTGCCGGACTAGAGTCTAAACCGGTCCGGGAGACCCAGACGTCAGAAGTCCTGACTGGGAGACCAGGCCGAGCTGGCAGGGATGGGGGGACGATGGGAGTGTATGCGTCAACTCTGTTCTATGGCTACAGGTTTTGTGTCTATATTGGTAGCTGTTATTTAGGCTCTACATAAATAACAAAATTTAGATGATGAAAAAATTTTGAAGTGGAACTAACGATGTGATGCTAGTTTGTCAACACTATTGCAATGTAGCTTTTACAAACGATACATTCTAAATTATCAAACAATGTATAAATAATGGGGTGAGAACAATTTATAAGATTACAATATGGTGAAAAAGGAGTATATATGTTTAAAACAACAAGAATTACGCACAATACAGTAATTTGAATCAACAAGTAAAGACGGCATCTTCAAGCATCCAAAGCGCCACAATGTAGTGAGAAACACTTCTATTATCACGAGCAACAATCAGGGTGGTGAGTCTATTTGTAGCAAATATACGACTTGAAATTATTTACGCGACTAATATTAGGATTGTATTCAATTACATCCCTATTATAAAGTGTTTGTAATTGATCCTTCCATTGATGTGGTTTAAAAAAGCGAAAATCGAAATTAATCATTCACAAATAGCGACAATGAGAAAAAATTTCGGCATAGCCCAAAGCATATCCTGTGGTAGCGAAGTTGCATACATGTAAAGCGAAAAAGTTTCAAAAGTAAAGCAAAAAAAGTTTCTCATTTTAACAGAAGCAAGAGAGCTGCCAACGTAGTGTAACTTGCACATCGAAAAATGTTTCTTGCTATAACAATTGACACGGATTACTACGGATCAAAAACACTGGAAACGTTAGCATAGACATAAAATGGAAAAGGCAATAATGATGATACTGTTTATTACTTCGTTGAAGATGCGAGCGAGTGCTAAATGTTTCCATATAATTAAAAGCTGCAGGCTTATACCTTGAGAAGTACGTAGCCCCTCACGACGCTTGCAAAGCGAAGGTCATTCATCAGGTCAGGCAACACTTTCGCTCCATAATAAAATAATTTACATCGCTTGACGGCTTGAATATATGTCAACGTAAAATAAAGAATTGTCGTTAGGCTTTCTTGCATAAAACTATCGCGAAGCAAAATCTTTAACCTATAAGTGTCAATCTTCGAGCCAATCAATCATGCTCGCTGAATGCAATTTGCAAACGTGCATGCTCTTCGTGTCCTATTGCTCTTTCATTCATAAATAAAGATATTTCTAACTATAAATTTCAATCTGCTCTAAAGTAAGTAAATTAAAGTTTATGTACATGAGCTGGTAGCTTTAGCCGACTTGGTTACCGAACTTATGACATGACAGCACATTCGAGTCGGACGATCGGAGAGAAATTTTGCACACCCTCCCTCTACACTGGCCAGCGACACACTGACTTACCTGAAACGATGAAAGCGGACAACTGTTATGCGGATTATCCACATTACAACTGAGACACGTTTAAACCATGGTTGAACTAGTAGTAGTTCAACCATGCATTTAAATAACAAGAAATAAGTCCACTTCAATTATAACGGCAATACTTATATAAGTACTTATATTATCAGTCTGCTTATATCGCAAGTTTACAAGGAATTTAAAAGCAAAGAAAACGCCAAGAAAATTCACCATATCGATATTGAAAACGTTTCTCTAGATCTAGTCCTGTTTATTTCGATATAATGTTAGGTCTTGTTTAGATTTTATATCTGTCTTTGAATTTTTACTTATAAAATGATTATATTCATTTTTAGTTTAGTCGAACTGATGATGGAGCTGGACTCCGAAACGTTTTCAAAATTGATATGGTGAATTTTTTGCGTTTTCTTTGCTTTTAAATTCTTTGTGAACTTGCGATATAAGCAGACTGATCATATAATATAAGTATTGCCGTTATAATTGAAGTGGACTTATTTCTTGTTATTTAAACGCATGGTTGAACTACTACTAGTTCAACCATTCCTGGCAATACTTATCTACTAGATAAGTATTGCCGTTATATGTGAAGTTTGTATATTATTAATTTATTATATACTAGATAATCTAGCTAGTATATAGTAATGGGGAACGGGAACCGCAAATCAATTGTCCTACTGTTTAATGCTGACTTATAACACCTCTAAACTCGATCCTGTGGGATTACTCTAACTAGCGTTTGGCTTACCTGTATGGCAATAGGAATAGTCATTGTGGTAACCAATTGTAAGATATTGTTCAGTTTAGTAATAAACCTCTGCCCACTACTGTTGCATTTCACTTGGCCCTCTATACGACGACTTCGGTCACATCAATCCGGCAACAAAATCGGTTCGACATTGAATCCTCCCTGAAGATAAATTTCGAAACTCTGCGGTCATACGAAATATAAGAAACACATTATTTATACATATAAATAATATATATTCTATTTGCCAGGTACGCAAAGAGAAATTCTATATTCTATATAACACAAGGCTATATAGGCAGGGACAAAAGTGAAAATATAAAGAAATATATTCATTTACATGACTCAGTATATCCGTGTTAATTGATTTATTCTCTTGCATTGCGTTTCAAACGATTGCACTCCAGTAAGATAGGGCTTTGCTTTCTCAAACCGATGCAAGAACTTATCGCTTACACAATTTTGATACGACTAAAGGCGTCATGCAGCATACCTGGTTGTCATGGTTACCAATACCAATAGTGTAACACTATGGCCGTATGGACTTTTTACCTCTCAACCATATAAATCATTTACATGTATATACATTCAATTTTTTCACGAAACAATTAACGCATCCAACAAGGCAATGATAAATTTTGTCTTATTTCGCCCGAGATTAGCCAACATGTATTTTTATAATAAACAGTTTAGTAATTTGTGTGGCTGCTCAAAAGTTGTTGGATTTAATTCCAATATACAAGTATCATTGACTATACAAGTAAAGTTGCCTATACAAGTACCATTGACAATATACAAGATACTTCAATTGAATTGAAATGGAAAAGAAGATTTGACTTTTTCTTATGATACGTTAGAAGCTTGCACTATGGGATAAGTGGTCAGGGTATTTACATTATCGATGTCGAGTCATAGAGTAAATTTGGATTTAACATGTTAGATGTTAGAATCGTTTGTACACGTGGGAGGGTAAGGTGTGCGTGTTTGTGTGTGAATCAAGTCTGGAAAAGTGGTCAAATTTGACGTAAATTCGTAATGGTTACCTCTAAGGCTCTAGACATGGCAAATTGTAATAGAGTTTGCTTCGCATCTCAAACTCATAACTCTGTATGTACTTACTGCTTGTGATCGAAATTCAAAACTGCTGTTCGTAACTTGACCTCCGGGGCCGGGCTTCTCGCCAATTTCGTGTCTTTGAGTCAACCAGGATTTTTTTATTAGTTTCCTACTTTATATATAAATTTATTACTATTTTACACGCCGTCATAATTAAAATGAAGTAAGCTGCAGTCTGCACTGCTGCAGCTTATACACATTTTTGCTTAAAATAACAATTTAACTGTGAATGAAACTTGGGTATGAAACTGAAAGACAATTCTGTAATGTAAGAAGACTCTAGACTCTAGATGTAATGTAAGAAGACTAGACTCCAGTCAAGGTCTAGCCTAACCCGGCTAACCATCCTAATGCAGCTATAAACTTGATTTCAGTGTGCACTCATCTTCTCATTTGAGGAAAGAAAGGTGCTATTGTGCTTGGCTTGTCATGTCCATCTGTGACTTTACTTCCTTCCATGACTTCAGACTTCTGACTTCACAGACTAACAGAAGAGAAAATGCACTCACTGTCACTCACAGTCTCACTGTAGTCAGGGCTGGAAAAGTCCTATTTTATTCTAAAATATTGCAGCTCTAATAACTAATATCATATAATTTCAATACGTATGAAATGTCATGGCTCTAATGTCATAAATTTTTGTTTGATTGGAAAAATAGCTGTTTGCACTTCGCAAACATGTTGTTTCATACGATTTTCAACTTCTGCAATCCACACTCCACAGTATAGGTATATACTTCAAAGTTCAATGCTCCTGCCTTCCGCCAAAATAACATGCAGAACGTAATAACAAGTCAACTCAAAACTTTTCATCTATGATTAGATTTAGATTGCGTAGTTGCGGTCACATCAGATGGTCAGGGACTAGGGGTGCCGGGGGTGGTCATACTGCATTATCACTTGTTCAGTTGCCACTTGAGTGAAGACAAATGCTAGTGGCTGTTTTTTCTATGGGACATTGTAATTTTGTAAATAACATGGGACTTTGTATGAATATGACTTTGTAAATAACAAGTTTGTGGGTCATAAATGGCTTGTGGCCAAGATATGGAATTCATGGCTGATGGCTCAAAGACATGGAATCACAGCTGGCAAACCCATGAAGCCATGGTTTGAAAAACCCAGTCGCGGCATGCCAAGTATATTGTAATGATCTTTTGTGCCAAAGTTCAATGAAGAGCTCTCAATTAACACAATTACTTTAATTTTAATGAAAAGTGAGCACTTAAATTACAAACCTTAAACAAAGATAATGTGAACATATGCCATGGTCAGGAAGATGTGCCAGGTGCACGGGAATTTATTGTCATTTTAACAACCTGCGCGGTGCGCCGTACTACGTTGGTAAAAAAATGCACCGTGCGAAGTACTTTAGAAAGCTAAAATAGTTCTACTATTTTAGTCAACAATATATGCGATTATATTGACTACGTGAGTCGAACTGACAATAATAAAATGTAAGACATGTCCGGGTTACTTCTGATTCTTCCGGTTGTCCGCCTTGTCGGATACGGAACGTACCATAATCGTAAACTGCGTCTGTTATACATATGAAATGTAAACAGACCGTTACAGACGGTGTTCAGTGTTGCCATATGACTTTGGAGAAAATTTCTTCTAAAATAAAGATGGCTGGGATTGTGTGAACACGTGCGCAAAGATAATCAATTTTCATTACATTGCGCCAACTGTGCACAGCAATAGCTTAAAAAAGTTAAAATGCGCAGGAAAATTCACCGAAAACATACATCATCCTGAGTGTGGAACATATGAGCATAGGGACAGGGCACACTGCACAGAACTGTTTCTTCATTCATATGCTAGGGCACAGCACAGTAGATGTTGTTCCTCACAACACAGTAGTAAATTTGGATAAGCACAACACTGAATCTTCTGAATACCAGCCTCTCAACCCTTGTGATTTTCTATCTGGGTTGACTTCTCTCTACATGAACAAAATGAAATTTACAATCAGTTGGATAATTTCCCTACTAGATATCTTGCCTAGTATAAACAAACTGATAATAATTACATATAGATAAATATCGACAGTAGAATAACTCCACAACTCTAGAATATTACACGTACCAGTACCTCTGCAGTTGTCTGAATTCACAAACTAGTTCTTGCTTATGTCCCACAACAAGTCTGCTCTGAATTTGTATTTCGTATACTGCTACAAGATGATCAACACTTTAACTTATTCTGCGTTCCACACATTGGTTACTATTGTTCTTATTCTCCCTCTGTTTCCCTAAGTACTCTTGAATATTATGCTAAGTTCCCTACATTGATATATTCCATGCCTGATTGCAATGAGTACAGATATAATTTTTAGACTCATTCTCAAGTTGATTTCTGAGTCCTATGTGTAGACCAGCAAAAAGGACAATAAAAACAAAAATACTTCAATGACTGTTGTAATTTTCTCATTTGAGAATACAATGTCAATTTCCCAATTTTTTTCATACAGTCTTGAAAATGACATCGGTTAAATTGCAACCCCCATTGCTCATGCACTGTTGAAGTCTGTTTTTGAAATTTGTATCAACTCTTTGCAGCTTTTCATCTGGTATGTTGGCAAAGGCATCATGAATGTTGTTCTTTGGGTGTGCTATGGTCCATGGTTGATCGACAAAAACCAGAGATTTCAAATAACCACATAAAAATAAATTGCATGCAGTCAAATCTGGAGAGCATGGCTGCCATTGGAGATTGCCTCTGAGAGAGATGAGGCAGTCGGGAAAATGTTGTCACAACAAATTCATTGAGTCTTGTACTGTGTGTGCTGTGGCTCCATCTTGCTGAAACCACACTTTCCTAACGTTCATCTCTGAGTCTTGGAAGAAAAAATTCCTCAATCATGTTCCTGTAACAAGCTCCATTAATGGTAACTGCGCATTCGTTTTCTTAAAAAATAAGGACCAATTATTCACATTACCAACATTGCACACCAGACAGTAACTCGCTCACAGTTAAGTGGCTTCTGGTGAAGCTCACATGAATTTACACCACACAATAACGCATGTTTTGCTCATTGATGCAGTCCAAAATGTGGAAGTGAGCCTTGTCACTGAAAAAAAATGACCATGTCTTCAGGCAGGTGGTCAACCAGAATTTCACATGCATTTTGGCAGGCAACAAAATCGCATTCAGGTAATTCTTGCACAACAGCAAATTTATTTTAGAAACAAACATGGGAACTTTTCTCTTCAGTGGCACCCTCTCTCTCCCCTCTACCCACCCTACTCACCATACAGGAATTTTTTCAAATAAGTAAGTTTATCTGGTGCACTCTGTACATCATGGATACCAGCATTTTCATACATAAGATATTGTTTTATATAATAACTTTATATCCTAAGTCCATAAGGAAATTGAAAACAGATTACCTGTAAAAAATCTCTGGTTTGCTGATATTTTCACCCATTTTTACTCTCCTCTAAAAAACTTCAATGAAACATAATTAGTCACTTGGCAAGTTGGAAGATAGGTACTGCCTTTACTGCATTACATTGTCAAATATGGTCAAAACTGCCATATGTACAGTATAATGTAGGGTTCTATAGTACTAAAATGAACCAGGCATGAAATATATCTGCTTGGTGAGCCACGATTGAATTTTTGGAGCTGTGGTTTTTTGGATTTGCCAGCCGTGATTCCATTTCTTCGAGCCGTGATTCCATTTCTTCGAGCCGTGATTTCATTTCTTTGAGCCATGATTTCCATATCTCAGCCATTAAAAGCCATTTATGAGCCAGCAGCCACAAACTTTTTACTAAATCCCATGCATGTGTTTAGTGTTACCCCTTATCTCTAATTTTACTCTAAAAACAGTTAACACTAATATTTGTCTTCACTTGACTGGCAACTGATCACATGATAATTCAGGCTGACCGCTCTGATATTACCTACCGCAACTATGCAATCTATTGAGAAACATTTTAGGTTGACTTGTTGTTGTTTCTTTGTGCAGGATATTTTGGCGGGATTGTTGAAAAAGTGTGGATTGCAGAAGTTGGAAATTTTATGAAATGACATGTTTGCGGAGTGCAAACAACGATTTTTTCAATCAAACAAAAATAAATGTCATTAAAGCCACAAAATTTCATACCTACTGAAATTATATGATATTAGAGCTGCGAATAAATACGGTCAGAATAAATACGGTAGAACTTTTCCATCCCTGTAATAAACCATGCATAGTGGCAAAGCAGAGACTTTTTTAGACTCTTCCTCCAGTTCATTTTTAGTCTTATAAGGACTTATACACAAAGTAGACCCCTGGGCACTGAGCATTGTGACTACTAAGATATTTGGACCATGCTGGAAAGATTTGGTCCAGTTTTTTTTATGTAAAGTAGATTGTTTCTATTGAAGTGCAGTTGGTTTGTTTTACTGACCAAAAAATCATTCTACTGTTTGCTTCATTTCCTGCAGCTGCACCAATACTAATGCTATAGCAATCCCTTGTTTTTCAATGATCTTAGATTTATCATCCATGAAATTCATTCTAAAAATTAATAAGTACTTCATTCAAAAGGAATTACAATGGATGACTTATTAGATATTATAACTTAGAATGTTTTTATTGAGATACAGAGATGAGGATACATTTATGTTGGTTCTAGTATGTATGTGCATTTACAAAATTTTATTAAACTTACATTTTTTCAGTGTAAATAGTTTTAAGTTCTCAACTTCTCACTAGTATAGAAAAATGAGCACTGTAAAGGTGAGTGAGAGAAACTAGATCTGGGTGAAAAAAACCATCGCTGGGAGTCATGTGCTGCACGTGTTGTGTACAAATCGTCAAACAAACGTTAGAACTTCTGACATTGACTTCGGACTATCGCCCCCCTACCGCCCTCTTCTTCCTTATCGCCCCCAAAATTTTTCCACCGCCCCTAGGAGGGCGATATCGCCCACTTTGGGAACCACTGCTCTAAATTTATTTTTATATTACTTGCATCATACTTTTGAAATATATTTTTTTTTGTCAAGCATAATAATGAATTATGACAGACAGGGTTAGAAATTTCCTACATAAGAATGAAATCTTGTGGCTCCAAAGTGACAATTTTTCATTACATATGGAAACTTGCAGCCCAATTGTGCACTTTTAATAATAATTGGAAAGGAAGTAATTTATTTTGGGGGAATCTTGCAACTCCTAAAATGCCAGGAAAGCTTCAGTTGCAACTTAAAAGGTTGATATATTCCATGCCAGGTGACAGAGATTTTAAGTGATATGTAGCAGATAAAATTATTCTTTCTTTAAAAATATTAAATCAGGATGCTGATGATGACCTAATTCACCTTGATACTCTACTCAGGTTGGAATTCTAGGATAGTGCCTAAAGTTTCATTTTTGGGCATATGAATGTTCATCTCCAGGCTGTGATTGATTGTGATGTCAACCACTCCATACTGTGTTTGGTTATAGATTGTGATGTCATCCTCTCCATACTATGATTGGTTGTGTGATGGACATTACAATATGCTGTGTTTACTGGTTAATTTAATGCCATCAAAGTAACATGACCATGTTATGACCATGGTTGTTATTGTCATGCCTGAGGGTGTTCAAATTTTTTTGTTGATTGAATTGTGCTTGACACTTATCCCAATCATTTCCAAATGATGTAATTTCTGTTCATTTTCATCATACAAATCTATGCAGGCATGAATTATATCTACCTATCCAGCCATGACTAGAACTTTCCAGATATTTATGAAGCCACAAGCTTCCTGATAGATGATTACTTCCTATCTTATTGTTGATACAGTACAAAATTAGGCCACAAGATTCCAAATGTATTAAACATTTGTCAATTTAGAGCCAAGAGTTTTCAGTAACGAGTCAGAGTTCAAATTTTGAATCTATGGTTTAGCATTTCTCAGGTATTTTCACGCAATAAGCAGTTTTTTTTCAGATGAATTTTGTGAATTAGGCATTGCTTAAATAATTAAACTTATTTATATATTTCAGATTGGTATCATTGGAGGCACTGGTTTGAACCAACCTGATCTGTTCACCCCAGACAAACCTGACGAGCAAGTTGTGACTCCGTTTGGAGATCCTTCAGACACTCTGCAGCATGGCACCATTGCTGGTGTCCCATGTGTGCTCTTGCCCAGGTATGGCTCTGTTACAATAAAATATTTGTCTTTTATGATTATTCTTAAATTAAGTAAGCCCCATCAAATCTTGGTACAGGGTGATGCACAGAATCTTCCTGATTTGATAGATCAATAAAAAAGAACTAGTAAATATATCATTACAATTTAAATTTTGTTGAAAAAGACATTACCTCAATTTTTGTATCACTTAGTTTTAAAGATTACATTTGACTAATGATGGCCCTGTTGTCAATGCATTCAGTTAGTTGTTTCTTAAGTTTTGTTCCACTTGCTGAAGCATATTGAGAGGTGTATTGGCAATGGCTTGGTGTGTGTTGTTCAATGAGATAGGTCTTTGAGGTAACTAGACCTTACCAAAAGACCCTACCAATGAGGTAAATAGACCCTACAAAAAGACCCTACCAATGAGGTGGGGTCTTTGGACAGTTATTGTAAATAATTGATTTGAGATGACCCTATTAAAAAAATCTCATGGAACCAAATCAAGGGATTAGGCCAGATTTCTGATCAGGAACCTAACTTGAAGGAAAAATATGGAACCAAGTCCGGAAGGCTTGTTGAATAGCAACAATAGAATGGCCATTAGACAAGTACGTATGCCTCAACAGCAAACGCACGCTGCTCACTGGTCCGGTACATAGTGGCAATTGATTAGGTGGGACACAAAACTTCATTACCTTGTCTTTCATATGAAATACTCCCTGCCCTTTTCCTGCAACATCTGGCTGCTTAGTTCAAAATAGAAAAGGGAAGTTTCCACAAACCTGAAAGGGACTAGCAAAATTTTCCATGTATGCTGTATCATGACCTGGAATTATTAGTAAAATTTTTTGTTGGTCACCATTTGTGAGAGTTACGAATCTATGTGAATCACATGAGGGACTTTTATGAGGATTTCCTTATTTTTTTGAGGATGATATGAGGATTTGTTTATTCTTGAGGATATGAGGATTTGCTAATTTTCTTATTCTCAGGTTGTGTTGAAAACTTACTATATCATTGGTAACTATTGAATATATTGATACTTTTGCACCCTGGGGTTGGCAAATCTAAGTTCATTCATATTATTTCATGCCACTATATTCCACCATTTCTATTAGAACTGTGACTCAGAAATTGTATTATATTTTTCAACTACACCTCATTTCTGATAACCATTTGCTAGTATCTGTGTTCCAGTTCATTTTTAGTGCATTTTTTCATTTATGGAAATATGCACTATTGTGCTTGCCATGTCCGTCTGTCTGCCCGTCCGTGTCTTTACGTTTTCGTTGACGAGAAAATGCGCTTTCTGTCACTCACTGCAGTGAGTACTGAGATATTTTTTCATACTCACACTCTCACACAGACATGTTTTTTTAACTTTCTGTATTTCTTATTTGTGATTGAAGTCAATGATGCATTTTTTACAGACATGGTCGTGGCCACACCATCCACCCGTCTCGTGTCAACTTCCGAGCCAATTTGTGGGCCCTGAAGGAGGCTGGCTGTACACACGTGCTTGCTGCTACGGCCTGTGGCTCACTTAGAGAAGAGATCAAGCCAGGCGATTTTGTCACCATCAGCTCATTTATTGACAGGTTCAAAGATGCTATTTTTTAAATATCTTGAACTCTTGTGAAAATTGCACCCAAATTTCCACGCTGACACAACAAGATTCATGTTTTTTGAAAGGACATGTATGATTATCATCAATTATCTATATACATTTAAAAGAGCAGAGATTGTTATTATTGAATGTTTCTGGCTACTCATACGATTTTTGATTGGTTTTACCAATATATCCAATAAATTAATAATTTCTACGATGTGCAACATGAAGAAGTAAAACTAGCAATGCTAATGTTTTAAGAATATATCGATGTGAGAAATTTCTAGTGTAGTATATGTAATGCCTCTTGATGTGAAAAAAAAGTTGTTGTTGAATATAATTTGTCTTCTGTGGAATTTAATTGTCATGTTAAGGATCTTGACTCAAATTACTTCCTTTTTACAAATGAAATGGTTTTGCATGCTTCCAAAGCATCCAAGATTTCCCAATTTGAAACTAATTTTTTAATTTATTTGAAAAACTTTTGAATATAGTCTCCGTTTGAGTTTTAGCATTTGCCAGGTAAGAATTGCAAAGATCTTTCTCCTTTTTAGCCTGACATACAAAATTCTAAATTAGCTTATCGGTTGTTGATACTTGTATGCTGATTCATTAGATCAAATGTTCAATTTCCAAAGATCTTGTGATGGTCTGTCAGGAATTGTAGGGACCTCGTCACCTCGAGCTTGACTTGGAGCATTCAAGGTTGATCGCAAATTGATGTATTGTTTATTTCTGTAGGACTTACAAGAGAGAAGTTACGTTCCATGACGGCTCTTGTGATGGTCTGCCTGGGATTCTCCACCTGCCTATGGACGAGCCCTTCTGCAAGCACACCCGTGCTCTGCTACAGCAGGCTTGCGACGCTGCCGGAGTCAAGTGTCACAAGGAAGGTGTGCATTATCAGTAATGCTGTCCATATAAATAATCTTGAATGACTACACTTTTTCTCACGTATGCATCATTGATATTTTTTCCAATTATGATTTTTATTATTCTGTTTCAAACATGGGAAAATTTATAAAAATGATTTGATCAACATTAAATTTTCATAATATTGTCGCTGTAAAATCATCATTTTCTAGTACTCTTGATTCGTTCAGTGACAATTTGTGCAATTAAATATCGTGTGTGACACATCTCCAAACTGCATTTCACGTGTCTGTCCTCCGTCTTTGTTGCGGCTCATTTCTGAACTGTGGTTGCAGGAGTCATGGTGACAATTGAAGGTCCGCGTTTCAGCAGCGTTGCCGAGAGCAAAATGTTCCGCATCTTGGGAGGAGATGTGATAAATATGACCACCGTGCCTGAGGTTATTATCTTAGTGGATGATCACAGTGGCTGAGGTTACTACCATGGAATGAAATACGATATGCTGTGATGGAATCTTCTCTTTAACTTGGTTGAAAATGTTTGGTACTGAAAAGTTTCTAAGCCTGAATTTCCAGTGCTGATTTTTTTATACTCATAGAATTATTCCTTTGTCCAATACAACGCTAGGTAAATATATTTCAGATAATTTTCTCCATAGCCCAACATGCGGAATTCTGAAAATATTCTAATAGAAAATTACCTTTGTTTATACATTTTCTAGCCGCTGGTGTATTCTGGTTATAGTATTTACTCTGTGGTATGTCACTGAACTTTTGTTTAGAATATATTCCAATTCGGTGTTATTAACTAGAAACGGACCAGTTGCAGTTTATCGAAAATGAGTAAGTTTTCGCCAGCCGGTCACTGACGACTTGTCAAACTAAAGCTGCCAATCGCAGATGAGAAGTCGGCCGCTACGTGTACCTTCATAGTACGGCCCCAGAACTGAAAGTGTTTACCCTCATTGAAATATATCTTGAAATAAAATCTCAGATTCACTGGTCTTCTATAAAAACTTCATAACTGAAGAACTTCTGCCTCGGTGTACCAATAATGTAAAATAATGTGCAGGTGGTGCTGGCCCGGGAGCTGGGCCTGTGTTACGCCTCGCTGGCCATGGCCACTGACTATGACTGCTGGCGATCATCCACAGAACCCGTGAACGTCGAGGTGGTCATGGCGACCATGAAGTGAGTAAATGTTGATGAAATTTAACTGCAATGTTCACTCGGCAACATGAGATTTGCTTTGAGGGTGGACTCGTTTTTTGATTGTGTCTGTTGATTGTTTTGTTTTATTATTTTTTTTCATTTTCTTCACCAAAGATACAACGGTGATTGAGCCACATTTTCAGTTGTGATCCTGATGATTGTGGTAGTTGTGACATGTTTTCGTTTTTGTTATTGACAATACTGGGATTGTGGAACATTATGTTTTGAGTTTTTTTCTGTTCCTTGTGATATGTCAAAATTTATTTCTTATTTTATAAATTGCAAGGTTGCTTATGAATCATGAACAGCAGTGTTAGCTACGAGTAAAATAAAACTATTTTCCAAGTGATGAATCATCCTCAAAATTTTCTTGGTACCGTATGGTTCTGTAGCGTAACTCAATCTTCTGCTTCGTAAATTATGCATATCCTCTTCCCTTGTAACCTTGTCTTTGCCGTGAGGAAGGGCTTGTGGAAAATTATTCTGGTTGGGGATACCGGTATGTGGTTGGTTATTCCTTGGCAGGTTATAGATATTGAAGCGAAACATGTAAACTGGCACTGTAGCCAGTTCTCTTTGACTGTCTTCGTCTTTATGGCTAAAGGAACTCAAAAAAGTTATTTTATTGCCTCAACGGGGTAAAGCAAACCGAGCCTTGGTTAGTTGATGTTGAAAAATGTTTGTAGTTTTTACAGTAACATGACATTCATAAGGCTTCAAACCTGGGTGGTCTTGAGCAAGACACTGATACTAGTTTTGATTGGCGGTTCCCCGCCCAAGAACACTGATTTTGCGTAAAAGAGTTGATCCAATTAATACCTGGATCTGGATTATATGGACCCGCTTTTAAGCTCTCAAAAAAGACGCAACCCTCGAAAAAAAGACAGACGCAACCCTCGGTATGTGCGCTAGGGGGATGCGACACAGCGACCTCCAAACTTATTCATTGTTAATCTCTGACAGATCTAATGCAGAGAAAGCGGTGGCAGTGATTAAGTCAGCTGTTGAGCTCATAGCTCAGCATGACTGGACTGAGATCATTCCTTCCTTGAAGGTGAGTTTTGAAGCTTGAATAATTGACCAAACTTTGCTGTCTCCATGTAAAAACGAGTTTATTATTTTCCTCGCTTACTAATTGCTTAGTTATGAACATTGTAACTACAAAAACCTTCAGTTAATGGTCTACTGATTGTAATGGTGTATGTACTATATCGATTACCAATTGAGTAGCAGTATTTAAAGATGATTTTTTATTGATGAATTACTGGATGATACTGTTGTATGATTCGTGTTTCTAATTGGTTGCACGTTTTAAAAATTGTAATCACTATATATTCTCAACGTTAGCGTTGAGAATATATAGCGTTCTTAGTTCTATATATTAGCGTTCTTTATTCGCATTTTTAATTTATGTGTGTTTGTTTTGCGTTATCACTTAATCAATATTTAGTCATGTGATGATAACTGGTTTAGTTTTGGATATGTAAATCCAAAATTGCTCCATTTATTAACCGTTTACGATGTTATTACTTTACGTTGTTGTTATTTAAATTTTGTAGTATTCCTACTGTACGGAAATCATACCGGTACTTCAAATGTTATCGTAGGCCTTAGTAAGAAGTTAACAGAAGGAGGTAGAAGTATGTATTGTTGAAAATATTAATGATTGTTCTATATTTTTCTTGCAGAAAAGCGTGACCATGAACTTGATGCTGCCTAAATGTTAACGACCTTCCACACTTGCCATCTTGCCATGTTTGCCAATTTTTCGTTCTGAAGTTTTTTGGACCTTGAACGTTTGCATTTATTTTTGTTAGCAATTAGAAGTCAATCAATGCTAACTTGATGACTTTTGTTGTTTATTTCTTCTGTTTGATCTTTGAACGCGCTCAGTACGTGCCGATGTTGAACGTACTCTTTACGGCTCAGAGCACGTGCCGATGCATTGTTTGGATTCCTTGTGCATCTGAAATATAGAGCCGTTATTTCATTCCATGTTATTATATTCTATTATTTTTCGTTAAAGGAATTTGTTTTCTACTTTTTAGTAGCTCAAACTTTTTACGTTGTTTAGAATCTCAAGTTAGTCAGCTATGAGTGTATAACTTGGATTGCGCATTCTTTACTAGCTATTTTTGTAGTAGGACTGATTTTTCTTTCTATAAAAGGCTTCCTGGTACAGAATTGTGACCAATATGCTGCGTTTATTCCTGTTTTTGATTGTATTTGTTAGAACTTGTAAGATTTTTCCTGCGTGGACTGAGATAATATTGTACGATAATATGGCCGTTATTGCAAATTAGTATCAAGCTAGTGATTTTGTTTCTTTTATTTTCATTTGAGAGCATGTAGTTTTTTGGATCAAAGCTTGAAATAGAAGAAAACAACCATATTTCAGTTCATCCTTAGTAGGTCACAGCGGCGCAATAATAACCGTGTAAGCAGATTACTTTAAAAGAAAAGTTGTACTATGTCCTCAGCGCTTAAGCATTGCCTTTAAAACTATTGTTGTTGAGAGAAATATTTTTCTATAGAAATTCGTGAAGGAAATATTTTATCGATAAAGTTTTGATCGGAATAAAGAGTGTAAGGCAAGTGTTGTATTATTTGTATCATTGTTATGCAGGGTGGCCCAGTGGTTACAGTTCAGAGTACCAAGATTAGCGCAGAGAGGCGCGAGTTCGATCCCGGCTCAGTGCCCCAGTTTCTGGTCAGAATTGGCAAGGAGGCCGGGCGGTTAAGCACAGCAGAAATTGAATCAGAGAGTTGTGAGTTCGAGACCGCAACAAGCTATGGATGTTCTGCGATGTTAAGAATCGGCGACAGGCCTATGGCCTATTAAACGCTGAAACCGCTATTATTATTATATTATATCATTTTTTTCTATAAAATCTTGCGCAGCCGTATTGATCCGGCTCCGGGCTTCAGTTGTTTTCTGGAAGCGGCAAATCGAAATGCGCTTCGGACCTTGAGCGCGTCTCGTGTTTTTTGGTAGGAGCATTATTTATGCAAAAAGATAAAGTATAGTCTTTCTGGGGGTAGACTGGCAGAAGCGTCAACTTCAGAGGAGGGTGGTATTGTAACTTGTAGGAATTGGTAGTTAGCTTTGAATGTTCGCTGCACGCTGTACGGCTGTAGAATTTCCGCTGGCGCTGGGTCACCATCTCAATCTGATTATATCGAAAAAATTTCAAAGAACACGCTCATTTTCATGCCATTTGTTTCAGTTTACCAAACCCTATCTATAATTTGTCACTTTCAACGCTGCTACCAACGTTTTAATGCTTTTGCTGCTTTATGTCCGGCTATAACTATAAGCTAAAAAACTGCGCTGCAACTTGTCCACCCAACAACATTTCTTCTCACTTCGAATCACCATGTGGAACAGCCTCCCCAGTGACCAGTCCCCACTCCCCGGTGACGTCGTTGGCGCTCCGAGTATGAACGCGTTCCATAACTAACTAGATAAAGCTATGGAAAAAATTTATGTTCAGATTTTAAATGCCTAGCACCATAGGCCTTTTGAACCTGGTGGAAGTCTAGTAGCTATTTCAAACTATCGTCAGTCTTGAAAATATCCTGTCAAATGACAAGATTTAGATCTTCTATGAACAAGTTACAAAAAGTTCAAGATTTGGCTACAGGCCACATCATGCCTACTCTTTAGCACGGACATCACTATCTTATGTTATGATTATTTTTCTTCTGCAAGATGTCTGTGTCTCTGTGACCAGCGACAATGTGGCTGTGGAGTGGTACAGAAAAAACTTTTCTGTTTGTCTTTACTCTTTAATTAAAACAATCTATTACATGAACAAAAAATATAGTACCACAATTTTCTTGCCAGGGGCCAGATAGTAGATTGTTTATTTGTTTGGCTGTTATCAAACCCATTACCCAATTAATGCTTTCAAACTGCTTGCTGGTTACTGCAATACTGGTAATAAATAATAATGGTATCATCATTCATTCAATTATACAGTTACAGGGTGAGGGTGGCTGGATGGGACAGAACTGATTGAGCAGTTTAGACTTTGGAGCAGTCAGTGCTCTGTGGCCTGTGCTTGCTGGGAAGGACGAGGATGGGAGTGAGTAGTTTTTAGTAATCCCATTTCAGTAGCCAACATGCACATGGTGTGGTCATGACTCATGAGAACATTGTGGCTTTGCTGTGCATGCATATTTAGAGATCAATCAATCTGTGACTGCAACACAAAGAGCTTTTTGGTGGTGGTTCAATATTCCGCGCAATGATACTCTTCCTTAGGCAAACACAATACGGTCCTGGATTAATAGGCAGTTGGAGACTTGGAGGCAACTGGTAGCCATAGCCCATAGGCCCGTAGCACTAGCACACTAAGAAGAGATACACATGGCCAATGCAGGTCCATCAGAACTCAGAAGTTCAAAACGCCAGAAAATGTTGAGAGGGTGAGAGCAGCAGCCATCCACTTGCCAATACGTTCTGCATGAAGCATAGCTACCATTGCTTTGGAAATCTCATGCAGTTTTAGGAGGATTCTGAATAGGGATTTGCATTTCCATGATCCATCCCTACAAAATGATGATGGCCCAAGCACCCAAGCCACCCAACAATTTAACAAAGCAGACTTTGCCAGTCGCCAAAATCTGTGTGAGAACATGCTTGAACAGATTGCTCCTGATGCAGCTAATGTTATGTTATGCTAACTTCAAGGAAAATAAACTTTCTTCTTTATATACCTCCATTAATCTTTTACTTTGCCTCAAAACTGCTCAATTGTTGTTGTAATTGCCCATCCTGGTAGTGGCAACTAGAAAGGGGGGGGGTGATAGGTCAGTTTTTCCAGGCACTCGGTACCACTGGTAGTTCTACGACAATCACTGGCTCGCTGATCCGCTGGAACCATTTGATTGCATTACACAACACCCTGGACAAGCCAGGCAGTCAGTTATCAACCAGAGTTGGATGAATGGCTGAGCTGAGCATCCCGGTAGAACTTGTCCTCAGTGGGACTCAAACCCGGGCGCTGGGTGCGAGAGACAGAGTCTCTCACCACTGCACCACCACAGCTCTGCTCTATTGGTTCTGCCCACCCTGTACTGAAGTTAATTTGGGATTCAGGGTTTCTTTACTTTGGTCATTTGATTTATATTTATTACCAGTTAAATTTATAGCATTATACTTGTTTAAGTTGTTTGTGTTACCATCCAGACTGTGGAGCAGACATACAATTTAGTTTAGTCAGTTATTTTCATTTAAATTAGAACAAAATTGTAGAAATCTAGTGAAGAGCAGCCACAGGGAATTTGTTTAATACAAGGTCTGGCAATAAAGCCTCCCCAGTTTGAGGAAGCCACTATATATATCCATTGCTGCATATGTGCCGTGTTCAGTGTGCGCCATGGCTTGGCACGGTGAGCATCGGGCGTTTGTTGTGGAAGAGTTTATTACAAACGGCGGTTCTGTGATTTCTACTCAACGAGCGTTTCGGATTCGATTCAAACTTGGCCGACATGAGAGTGTTCCTTATGCGAAAACGATTAGACTGTGGGTGTCAAACTTTAGAGAAACAGGGTCAGCATTAAAAAGAAAGCCAACTGGCCCACCTTGTACTGCAATAACCCCGGAAAATGTGGCGCGAGTGAGAACATCCATCCAACAGTCTCCAAAGTGTTCAGTGGTTAAACATGCAGCTGCCCTGGCATTGTCAGAAAGCAGTGTAAGGAGAATTCTGCATAAAGAACTTCAACTTCAACCAAGTAAAGTGTACTAAGTGATGTAAAATGGCATCAAACAAGCTATTCACAAATAAAATTAATTGTTCTGTATGTGTTGTATGATTTTTGCAAAAGCCTGTTGAAATCAGGAAGGTTTTTTTGCTGGACCCTGTAGTATACCTTCCACCTGAAATTGAAAATGACTTGGCAAGTTAGGTGCCTCTTAAAGATTGATTCACAATTATGTGGTGGTAGACTGGTAGATGACCACTAAGGCTAAGGTTCATTTTATGATATTTTGTATGTGTTTTTAATTTAATTATGCTGCAATTGCATGCCTATGTGGACTATTGTTGATGTCAGTTATCAATGTTGTTTTGAATCATTCATGCATACATTGACTAAATCTTTGATAAAAATAAAAATTTTTCCCAGGGCCCAGGCAGCAATTGAATTTTCAAATTTTTGTTTATCCAAAATTTTTACTCCTGGAGACCAGGACCTGTAACNGTTGGCCAAGGGAGTATAATGCTGAGTCTCTTCGATATTTTTGACTGGTTGAAAACCCAGCGGTACTTGAGAGCCCTGCGGTTCCAGAATAGTGAGAATACTGTCCGTCTTCAATTCGTGTGCCATGCAATAATTCAAATTTTTAATCTAAATTAATGTTAACAGAAAAAAGGCCCATTCAAACCAACATATCATAAAAGCCCCGCTTTTAATTTCTATTTGAAAATTAAACGGAAACTTCAGTTCTGGAGAAAAATTAAAATTGGGGCGAAATTAAAAATTGAATTTTTACATACGGCTTACCTTTCTCCCCTCTACCGTTTGTAAATGCCACCTGACTCCACCTCTTGGAAGCAAAATTCTAAATCCAGGCCCACTCCAAAGGTAAGGCATTGTGATTACGAGCTCGAATAGCCCACATATGTTACCAGTGCTTGCCGTTATGTGCTGTTACCAGTGCTTATGTTACCCCACATATGTTACCAGTGCTTGCCGTAACACCAAATCTAAAGTTTTTGACGCCCATGTTTTTAGGCAGTAAAATATACAGGCCATAAATGGATTTTCATAGCATTTTTTATATGCTATAGAATATTTATATGTATTTTATAAATATATAGAATTTTTTCGAATATTACGGCTATAATAATATTTAATTTGTTGTATATTACTTGGCGATTTTTCTGGTGTAAATTATTCAAAATTAGTAAATGGTTTGAGCGTTAATACAACGGCTCAGACTTCGCGAGTTATAGTCGTTGTTATTTAATTAAATGCTGATTAGTTTTGAAGTAAAACATTCTGAAGGCTATTAATAGAATGCACTAGAAAGCTCGTGCTTAATTATTCTGTTGACGAGTTTCTTAGACCATGAATTCTTGAATTTCGAGTTGGACTGAATAATTTGACACCGCCTTGGTTTATCGTCAGAAACATTCTGTGCGTTTTCATTGGAGTATAGAGAATGTTCCTGATGATAAATCAAGGCAGTGGCAAACTATTCAGTCTAAATCGACATTCAAGAATTCGTGGTCTAAGATGCCTACATGGTATGCATACTGATTAAAGTAATTAACATAAAGGACTAAAGGAGCTATCGTGAGAGTTACGAACAACATTTAATTTCTCATAGTCAACTATATTTCTTCTCGCTTCGAGTCACCGACATTTGGAACAGCCTCCCTGATTACATCGTTGGCGCTCCAAGTATGAACGCGTTCAAGAACAGACTAGATAGAGCTATGGAAAAATATATGTTCAGGCTTGAAATGCCTAGCACCATATCGAACCCGGTGGAAGTCTAGTAGCTATTTCAAACTATCGTCAGTTTTGAAAAGTTCCGGTCAAAGGACCTTTTTTTAGATCTCCTGTCAACAAGTTACAAGAATCGGTGACAGGCCACACCAGTACTATTATTCAGCACCGACATCAATATACTATTCTATTCTAGTCTATACTATACTAGTATACTAAATATCACTCATACTCTCGACAGAACGCAGAAAAAACGTTGAGTAGGTATGTCAATGCCAACCCAACCCAATTTGCATTGCTTGGGCGTAGTTAAAGAGAGAGCTGAAATTTCACCAATTGTGGAAGCACGTAATCATTAATTCAGTCACAGTACGAAAAACTCACATACAAATTCTTGTATAATCTGACGTGTCTCACGGCTCTTCGGAATCTACCTTGTGTTAAAAAAATACACAAGCAATTAAAACCGTCAAATCACAGTTGTTCTACAGTTAATACCTTATTTACCACTCTTAGCTCTTGATGCTGACAACCTCATCTTTCATCGTTAAGACTTTAGAGTAAATTGACTGTTTCGATCTGGTGCTCTGTACAAGTTGATTTATGTTCTCCGGAAGTTACTTATTCTGCGCAATCTTTCTGAAAGCAGTCTGCAAGTCTCAATTCGATTATTATTTAAAGTATCTAGA
This sequence comes from Hyalella azteca, assembly GCF_000764305.2. Lineage (NCBI taxonomy): Eukaryota > Metazoa > Arthropoda > Malacostraca > Amphipoda > Hyalellidae > Hyalella > Hyalella azteca. The sequence goes on along the minus strand of NW_025936119.1, from coordinate 163,834 downwards.
CACTAACTTTTTTTTGCAACCCAGCCGCCCCCGAATTTTGCTAATATTACAAAGTTAGTATAGTCTCGGAGAGACGAACAGGTCTCTGAGAAAGGCCTCAAGCGTCTAACTTGTCAAGTCAAGTTATAAGTAGACCAGTAAGTATCATGGAATGGATACCACATACTGTACCAGCATTATCATACTTAAAGTTAAGAAATTGGTTAAAATCTTGAGTAAATAAGGAAATTAAAAATGAACTAATTCTAAAAAGTCTCTGGTTTGTCACTATGGACTAGTAGTAGGAGTAACTAGCCTATTTCAAACTATCCCCAGTCTTAAAAATATCCTGTCAATTGACAAGACTTAGATCTTCTATGAAACAAGTTACAAAAAGTTCAAGATTTGGCGACAGGCCACATTGTGCCTACTCTTTAGCGCCAACATCACTATGTTATTGTTATGTTATGAATTATGATTATTTTTCTTCTGCAAGATGTCTGTGACCAGTGACAAAGTGGCTGTGGCACAGAAAAAACTTTTTCTGTTAGTCTTTACTCTTTAGTCTTTATTATATAATTAAAACAATCTATTACATGAGCAAAAATATAGTAGGTACCAGTTACCACAATTTTCTTGCCAGGGGCCAGATAGTAGATTGTTTATTTGTTTGGTTGTTATCAAACTCAATTAATACTCTAAAGTCTCTAACTGCTGGTAGCCTAATAAATAATAATAGTATCATCATTCTTACAATTATACAGGGTGAGGGTGGGGCAGAACTGATTGAGCAGTTTATATATACTTTATACTTTAGAGCAGTCAGTGACTCAGTGCTCTGTGGCCTGTGCTTGCTGGGAAGGAAGGGGATGGGAGTGAGTGGATTTTTTCCAGCCCCTCCACTAGCTATTCCCATTTCATTAGCCAGCATGGTGTGGTCATGAGTGACTCGAGAGCATTGTGGCTTTGCTGTGCAGTGTGCATGCAGCATGCATATTTAGAGAACAATCAATCTGTGATTGCAATGCAAAGAGCTTTTTGGTGGTGGTTCAATATTCCACGCAATGAAACTGAGAAACTCTTCCTTAGGCAAGATTTAGATCTTCTGTTTAATCTATTATTACCATGAACAAGTTACAAAAAGTTCAAGATTTGGTGACAGGCCACACCCACATTGTGCCTACTCTTTAGCGCTGATGCCTGACATCACTATGTTATGATTATTTTTCTTCTGCAAGATGTCTGTGACCAGCAACAATGTGGCTGTGGCACAGAATACACAATGATACTCTTCCTTAGGCAAACACAATTTGGTCCTGGATTAGGCAGTTGGAAGCAACTGGTAGCAGTAGCACACTAAGAAGAGATACATCATACACATACCATGGCCAACGCAGGTCCATCAGAAGTTCAAACACCAGAAAATGTTGAGAGGGTGAGACCCGTGAGAGCAGCAGTCGTCCACAGTCCACTTGCCAGTACGTTTTGCACAAAGGCATAGCTACCGTTGCTTTGGAAATCTCCTCATGCAGTGTGAGGAGGATTCTAAATAGGGATTTGCATTTCCATGATCCATCCCTACAAAATGATGATGGCCCAAGCCACCCAACAATTGAACAAAGCAGACTTTGCCAGTTGCCAAAATCTGTGTGAGAACATGCTTGAACAGATTGCTCCTGATGCAGCTAATGTTAGGGTAAACGCAGTATATTCTGACACATTAATTAAGGATGTAGCAAAAAATGAATGGCTATAATAAATCACCATATGCGCAACTCGAGTTCTGTTTGCTTTACATCACTCTCAAAACACCGCACTACAGGCCAGCAACAATGAAACGTCACAAACTGCTGCCATATTTATTTAAAAGCCTTTAGAATGCAACCCTACCAAATCCATATATTCTGACGCTGTGTGTGACTAAATTCGGCATTTTGTGAGACTAATTCCTGCCGAGCTTCAAACTCTACTAATTCGTAATTCCGACCCTCTTGTGTTCAAATTCAGATCGCTGTGTGAGCTGCATCAGAATACGACACAGCTCAGGGTATTACTTTAGATTAAGTGCATACAAAAAAAAGGGTGATTTTTTGTTTATATGTTTTTTGGGGTGTAGATAAAGAATCTGAAATCCGTTTTTGGCGGTTGGCATTGGAAAACCGATTTTTATATATTTCCAAAGATAAAATGCAAGTTGAATCTTGGCCCCAATATTCGTGGATTTATAGCGTTTTTAACTTAGCCTTGGTGACCTATATACTCTTGCAACCACGACATTACAGGCAACCACGACATTGCAGCCACGGTTAGGTTAGGTTTTTTCACCAATTTTTGCCCAATTTTTTTGACGAATTGGAGCCTTGGGGAAAAAAAATCGGTTTTCCAATGCCGACTGCCAAAAACGGATTTCAGATTCTTTATCTACACCGCAAAAAACATATAGTCAAAAAAACACCCTTTTTTTGGATGCACTTAATCTAAAGTATTACCCAGCTCGGAATTAGAACACTATTGAATATACTACTTAAGTAGGCTTTTAATTGAGAAAATTTTAATTTTTGCACACAGCAGGGAATGAGCTGTGTGTGTCTAATTCCAAGCTGTGTTGGAACTAGTTAATGTGTCTAAAACCGTCTCTCAATTTAATCATCTATTGATTTATTTACCACTTGAAATCAGCAAATATAAGTATACTCAAAGGATTCCTAATATATTCACAGACTTATTTAAAAGTCTCAAATCGTAATATTCTTTCTACACAAACAGTTTATCACTATTTGGTAGAGCAAGGCCAACTATCAAATTTGACACGTTTTTCAATGTTCTCACTGGGTGACTTGCACTGTCTCTCTTTGGATCTCAACATTTTCCTGCCAGATGGCCCAGACCTAGTGTTTTGGCAATAGTATGGTGCGCAATAGTATGACATCACTATTTCAACCATCAATGAATGCGTAGAACTAAGACAGCTTAATATTGTGGAAAAAAGTTGAGAAGTGTCGGAATTACCCACGATGTCGGAATATACCGCATTTACCCTATGTTATGCTAACCTGAAGGAAAATAAACTTTCTTCTTTATATACCTCCATTATTCTTTTACTTTGCCTCAAAATTGCTCAATTGGTTCTGTCCCACCCGGTACTGTAGTTAATTTAGGATTCAGGGTTCCTTGAATTTGGTCATTTGATTTATATTTATTACCAGTTAAATTTATAGCATTATACTTGTTTTAAGTTGTTTGTGTTACCATCCAGACTGTGGAGCAGACATACAATTTAGTTTAGCCAGTTATTTTCATTTGAATTAGAACAAAATTGTAGAAATCTAGTGGAGAGCAGCTACAGGGAATTTGTTTAATACAAGGTCTGGCAATAAAACCTCCCCGGTTTGAGGAAGCCACTATGTATATTCATTGCTGCATACGTGCCATGTTCAGTGTGTGCCATGGCTTGGCACGGTGAGCATCGGGCGTTTGTTGTGGAAGAGTTCATTACAAATGGCAGTTCTGTGATTTCTACTCAACGAGCGTTTCGGATTTGATTCAAACTTGGCCGACATGAGAGTGTTCCTGCCGCGAAAACGATTAGACTGTGGGTGTCAAACTTTAGACAAACAGGGTCAGCACTAAAAAGAAAGCCAACTGGCCGACCTTGTACTGCAATAACACCAGAGAATGTGATGCGAGTGAGAACATCCATCCAACAGTCTCCAAATCGTTCAGTGGTTAAACATGCAGCTGCCCTGGCATTGTCAGAAAGTAGTGTAAGGAGAATTCTGCATAAAGAACTTCAACTTCAACCAAGTAAAGTGTACTAACTACTAAGTGATGAAAAATGGCATCAAATAAGCTATTCACAAATAAAATTAATTGTTCTGTATGTGTTGTATGATTTTTTGCAAAAGCCTATTGAAATCAGGGAGTTTTTTTTTTTGGTCATTTGATTTATATTTATTACCAGTTAAATTTATAGCATTATACTTGTTTAAGTTGTTTGTGTTACCATCCAGACTGTGGAGCAGACATACAATTTAGTTTAGTCAGTTATTTTCATTTAAATTAGAACAAAATTGTAGAAATCTAGTGAAGAGCAGCCACAGGGAATTTGTTTAATACAAGGTCTGGCAATAAAGCCTCCCCAGTTTGAGGAAGCCACTATATATATCCATTGCTGCATATGTGCCGTGTTCAGTGTGCGCCATGGCTTGGCACGGTGAGCATCGGGCGTTTGTTGTGGAAGAGTTTATTACAAACGGCGGTTCTGTGATTTCTACTCAACGAGCGTTTCGGATTTGATTCAAACTTGGCCGACATGAGAGTGTTCCTGCCGCGAAAACGATTAGACTGTGGGTGTCAAACTTTAGAGAAACAGGGTCAGCATTAAAAAGAAAGCCAACTGGCCCACCTTGTACTGCAATAACCCCGGAAAATGTGGCGCGAGTGAGAACATCCATCCAACAGTCTCCAAAGTGTTCAGTGGTTAAACATGCAGCTGCCCTGGCATTGTCAGAAAGCAGTGTAAGGAGAATTCTGCATAAAGAACTTCAACTTCAACCAAGTAAAGTGTACTAAGTGATGTAAAATGGCATCAAACAAGCTATTCACAAATAAAATTAATTGTTCTGTATGTGTTGTATGATTTTTGCAAAAGCCTGTTGAAATCAGGAAGGTTTTTTTGCTGGACCCTGTAGTATACCTTCCACCTGAAATTGAAAATGACTTGGCAAGTTAGGTGCCTCTTAAAGATTGATCACAATTATGTAGTGGTAGTCTGGTAGATGACCACTAAGGCTAAGGTTCATTTTATGATATTTTGTATGTGTTTTTAGTTTAATTATGCTGCAATTGCATGTCTATGTGGACTATTGTTGATGTCAATTATCAATGTTGTCTTGAATCATTCATGCATAGTGCATACATTGACTAAATCTTTGATAAAAATAAAAATTTTTCCCAGGGCCCAGGCAGCAATTAAATTTTCAGATTTTTGTTTATCCAAAAATTTACTCCTGGAGACCAGGAACCATAACTCTAAAGCAACTAAAGCTAGAGGTCAAGTTTAAGGGGAGCATCTGGCCAAAATTTTTAATTTTGACATTTCCGGTTTTTAGTCTCATCTTAAAGTTGACATTCTAACCCATCCAACATTACCAAGCCATCTCTGTATATTGATTTATGTGTTCACAACAAATCGTGAAAGAGTGGGGTAGTGGAGTTCTTTAACATTTATCATAGGGAATAATTGCCACAGTGCACTTTAAATAGCTAGTCTTAACACACTTTGCTTCAGTAACCCTGCTGCAGTCATGTGGGATGGTTTGCGTTCCGTTAATCGCACCGTCCTTGACAGGAATTGAGCTCCAGTATAGACTAGTCTAGCATTCTTGCCACCTTGAACGCCTATTTTGAGGCAGGTGCACGTGACTTTGTCGGGCTCTACTGAACAGTTAACTTATTGTCACTGCAAACCTATCTCCTCCTAGAGTTTTTGAGCTATAGCAATGAGAGATATACCGTTTGATCCGCAAATAAAAGATCTATCGATTTATTGTAACTGGGTACTCTTGTAACTAAAATTTTCTTCCTTACAGAATCGTACAACAATTGTTGCAAATCCATCATGGGTCCAAAGAAGGTAAATTCAAAGCGGAAGTGTGGTGCTGCTGATGTGCTTGCAGAAGAAGTGGAAGTCAAATCTTCAAAAGTAGCCAAAAAAAGTAAAGGAAGCCTATCACAAATATCTGTCATTTCTTTGTGTTATATTTTTTGTTTAAGAGTCATCTTGGGGGCAAACTGAAACATTTGACAAATTTTTCTCAAAGCCTAAAAAAATTTGCTTCTCATGGGTGGCTGCTTAAAAGTAAGGGCAATTTTTTTTGTATTGGGTTCATGTATGTATATACCTATAATAGTTAATGAAAGACTTTTTAGTTAAGAAAAATGTAAAGAATATCAAGTCCTCATGACGGTGCAGAACTTAAGTGTCTCAATCATGGATACAATTTCTTTAATATTTAATATATGCAAACAAAACTGAGAAATAATTATTTGTGTGTGAATGTGTGAAATCATCCTTGGGCTTCTTTTTTTTTCATTCATGAGTAGCCCTTACCTTAGTGTAGGTACTGCACGAGCCCTTTAGTTTATTAGAAGGTATTGTTTTTTTTTCTGGTACTGCTTGATTTGGTGGACTGTACTACAACTTGAAGCTCTATAAATGTATCAAATATTTATAAGTATTACACACTGGGCTCTAGTTAGCTTCCAACATTGGCTAGATTTATTCCAGTCTAGCCAAGATTTATTGGCTAGCTTGTAATTTCATGTTTGTATAGGTAGTAGTAGATATCTGTTTACTAGAACTGTTTCTAAATTAAACCAAAACTGTTTAATTAATATGTAACGGGGAATAAATTTTCTTCCAATTTTATTTTACCTACGTACATACTGCAGGCTATTAGTTACATTTTAATTTTATAACATAAAAAATCATGTTTGACTACCAATTTCAATTTGTCTATATTTAAATAATTTTACTGACTTGCAGATGGTGCTGAAGGAAGCAGCAGCAGCAGTGTTAATGTTCTTGAACTGAACAAGATTATCATTGAGCATTGGTGAGGAAATGAGTGGCGTTGAGTGGTGTATCAAGTGGTGTTGATGATAACAGTTATATTATGTTGTTCTGTTTAGAACAAATTAATTGATCATGTCATTTAGTATTTTTTCAGAATTTTTTCCATCTATACCCTACAAGTAGAAGCTTTTTTTCTAATTTAAAAGTATTCAGTTCATTCAATATTGGGTTTTGTTAGATAGCAAATAATTTTTCTTCCTAGATTGGGTGTTATTGAAATGCACCTTTTCAAAATCAAGCATCATTTCATCAGCGTGTTATTTATAATTAATATTTGGATTTTATTCTGTATAAGTAAAAGCCCTTGAAGCTATAAATTTTGTATTCTACTAGACTAGAGCTTTGTTAGTTTTTTTTTCTGGAATGATTTAATTGACTGGAATCATTTTAATTGAAGGCTATTATTTTTTTGTAAAGTATATATTTTATTGTGATATCATCCCTATTGGAAGTTTCTCCTCAATTTAATTTCTTTTCTTCTGGCAGCAAATCCTGACGAGTGTATGGCCGCTCAGCAGAGCAGCTCCTGGCTGCTTTGCGAGAAACCTTCCCCAAGTTGGAGGCTGAGATCAATCCCTCCAAACCGCGCTCCAAGTCATTTGAGGTCTTGGCTAATCTTATGTTAAACAATTGGGTTACATGGTGTAATTAATTTAACCAGGGTTTTATGGACGATGTTTGTATTTTTTATTTGTTGAATTGAGACAAGCTAAAAATTTTTTTTTTTGAATTATTCATCATGTTGGCTTGATTTTTTCCACAGATATTATGATGAATATTTTAAAAAGGACTCACAAACTTTGATCCATGGTGATAATTTATCTTTAAATATTTTAAATAGTTGAGCATAATGGATATGCAGGTTAGAAACGTCTTAATGTGCTGTTATATTCAGCTGGTTGTGCTGTAAAGTGCAGGGTAAACTCAGAATTATTAACTTTTTTCTTTTCTTTTGAACTTCCATCTAGAGAGCAAAATTAATTATAGTATTATTTAGAGCATGTATTGTGTATCAGTTGACAATAATATTAGGCTTGCTACAAAATCATGTTACTATCTAATTTAGGACCACTGTATTAAATATTCGAGGTACTTTCATAAGTTGTCTTGTATAAAAATGCTCTAAAAAATGTGTACTTTAAGAAGTTATTTTGTCAATTTCTTATCAATCATTGGCTTCTCTATGCAGCAATGGTTTATGGTTGTAAAAATGAAATAGTCTTATGTACATGTACAGGTGACGGGTGTTTTTTCGGATGGCTCCGAGGTTCTGTTGTGGTCTGGGCTGAAAAAAGGACCGCCTCGCAAGCTCAAGTTCCCTGAGCCTGATGTTGTTGTGGACGCCATCCGCGAGCACCTGAAGTAGAGCCATTCACCGCCCGCAGCTAATGCAGCAGAGTTCTCATCGAAGTTGTATCATTTAATATTGTATCCACATTTCGAGTGTGTTGCGAGTCTGCTAGTAGAGACCTGTTCATTTAAATCTTATTTATTGAAAAATGTAAACTTCCAGGTGCAATTGGTGTCTAATCATTCAATTCAGAAACTTGGATAAATTCTTTGTTCATTCACTAAGCGAGAGCTAGTATCATCTCTAAGAAAATTTTGAACATAATCTCATTTGTTTTTAAAATTCGAATTGGTTGATGATTAATGTTTAGAAGGGATAGTTCGTCATCTTCAAAATACTAATGATTACTGCTGAAATCCTGTGCTATATTTCCTTATTCGTGCTGAGATTGAGAACTCTGACGGTACACCGTCAGGATGGGGACGCCTTCTCCACGACCAGGGGTGCGGTGAGCTCTCGTTACCATGATGGTGGAGACCCACAGGAGCTCGTCTCCCAGTCTTTGCCGGAAAACTTAATTTACGAGCGTTTGCTTTGCCCTTGATCTTGGAGAGGCGTTTGTATCCCTGACGTGCATACCGTCGCCTTAGTTACTACTAGTACTTGTTTGTACTACTGCGGTGCTATTTTGTTGGACTTAGTTGTTTATCTAAAGTTTAGTTTAGTTTAGTTGTCCCATCTGAAACGCATCCACAAACGTCTGTGCCAAGAATGTCGTACATTAGAGTACAATGTTTGGTTTAATGAAAGTAGATTGAATAAAGAGACTGCTCTGTTGGTCGTGTAATGTTTGTAGGCATTGTATGTTATCAAATTATTACATTCAAGATGCCTTAATTTTCGATATCGTAACTCATTTATAAACGGCAGTAGAAAATGCGACGGAAAATCCACTTAAGTTTTCCTGAGTTACGTCTTATTTGAGAGCTCAAATGGAACTTAGCTTGCTGTTTTAGTTGTTGGAATAGTTGTTCCGAAGTTTAACGTACGACGCTATCACAAGAGCTGTATTAAAAATTATAGGTGAATCTGGTCACCGCGATGCGTTCTATAAAGTAAAGGAATGTGTTTGTTATATTGATTTGTTTTTATTAATTTCCTGCAAGCTTTTATGCAACTTTTTCCGAGGAGATTAGTAAACTGAATATTTTTTTTCTACTTTAAGTGCTAATCAAAGTTCAGATACCGTTTTAAAGTTTTTTATTCATGTTGGCCAAGGGAGTATGATGCCGAGTCTCTTCGATATTTTTGACGGGTTGAAAACCCAGCGGTACTTTGAGAGCCCTGCGGTTCCAGAATAGTGAAAATACTGTCTGTCTTCAATTTGTGTGCCATGCAATAAGTCAAATTTTTAATCTAAATTAATGTTAACAGAAAAAAGGCCCATTCAAACCAACATATCATAAAAGCCCCGCTTTTAATTTCTATTTGAAAATTGAACGGAAACTTCAGTTCTGGAATAAAATTAAAATTGGGGCGAAATTAAAAATTGAATTTTTACATACGGCTTACCTTTCTCCCCTCTACCGTTTGTAAATGCCACCTGACTCCACCTCTTGGAAGCAAAATTCTAAATCCAGGCCCACTCCAAAGGTAAGGCATTGTGATTATGAGCTCGAATAGCCCACCCATGTTACCAGTGCTTGCCGTCCAACACCAAATCTAAAGTTACGTACGCACATGTTTTTGGCAGTAAAATGTGCAGGCCATACATTGATTTTAATAGCATATTTATATGTTATAGAATATTTATAGATATTTTATAACTATAGAATATTCTCCGAAAATTACGGCCATAATTAATATTTAATTCGTTAAATATTACTCAGTTATTTTTCTGGTGTAAATTATTCAAAATTAGCAAATGGTTTGAGCGTTAATACAACGGCTATGATTTCGCGAGTTATAGTCGTTGTTATTTAAATGATTAGTTTTGAACTAAAACATTCTGAAGGCTAAAAATAGAATACCTAGAAAGCTCGTGCTTAATTATTCTGTTGACGAGCTTCTTAGACTATGAATTCTTGAATTTCTAGCTGGACTGAATAATTTGGCACCGCCTTGGTTTATGGTCAGAAACATTCTGTGCGTTTTCATTGGAGTATAGAGAATGTTCTTGATGATAAATCAAGGCAGTGGCAAATTATTCAGTCCAAATTGACATTCAAGAATTCATGGTCTAAGATGCCTTCATGGGATGCACATTAATTAAAGTAATTAACATAAATGACTAAAGTAGCCACCGTGAGAGTTATGAACAACATTTTCTTTATCATAGTAAACTATATTTCTTCTCGCTTCGAATCACCGACATTTGGATCCGCGTTTTTGTCCGAGACGTGAAAAGCCTCCCTGATGACATCGTTGGCGCTCCGAGTATGAACGCGTTCAAGAACAGACTATGGAAAAGCGTTTACCATAGAGCTATGGAAAATATGTGTTCAGGCTTGAAATGCCTAACACCATATCGAACCCGATGGAAGTCTAGTAGCTATTTCAAACTATCGTCAGTCTTGAAAAGATCCGGTCAAATGACACAATTCTAGATCTTCTGTGAACAAGGCACGAAAAGGAAAAGAATCGGCAACAGGCCACATCAGGCCTACAATGCAGTTTAATTTTACGTTCACCGCATCTGAGGTTAGGTTTCAGATAGCATAGTTCTGTTCCAAAATTTATCGTCCTTCGACAAGTGGCCGTTCGACCGAGGCCTGGTTCGACCCACGGCCTAGATACGGACGGCTTGAAGTGTTGAAGGCTAGGTTCCGGAAGGCAGGAATCATGATGGTCCTTTACATCCAGGGCAGTGGTGGTCTTCGGCAGGCGACCCTTATTCAGCGCCGACATCACTATGTTACGTATGTTATGTTATAGTTTAGTAGTTAAATGATAAGGTCCCAGAAGGTTTACAAGAATTTTAAACAGGAACCAACACCAGGGGCCACTGCTAAACCTATGAAAACTGCGTTGTAACACATCCACGCTTTAGCATTTCTTCTCGCTTCGAGTCACCGACATGTGAAACAGCCTCCCCGATTACATCATTGGCGCTCTGAGTATGAACGCGATCAAGAACAGACTAGACAAAGCTATGGAGAAAGATATATTCAGACTCGAAATTCCTAGCACCATATGAACCTGGAGAAAGTCTAGTAGCTATTTCAAACTATCGTCAGTTTTGAAAAGTTCCGGTCAAAGGACCTTTTTTAGATCTCCCGTCAACAAGTTACAAGAATCGGTGACAGGCCACACCAGTCCTATTCTTCAGCACAGACATCAATATAATATACTGTTCTATTCTAGTCTATACTATACTAGTATACTAAATAACACTCCTACTCTCGACAGAACGCAGAAAAAAACGCTGAGTAAGTCAATGCCAACCCAACCCAATTTGCCTTGCTTGGGCGTAGTTAGAGAAAGCTGAAATTTCATCAATTGTGAAAGCACGTAATCATCAATTCAATCATTATACGAAAAACTCACTTAAAAATTCTTGTATAATCTTACGTGTTTCCTGTACCTTATTTACTACTCTTAACTCTTGATACTGACAACCTCGTCTTTCATCGCTTAGAGTAAATTGACTGTTACGATCTGGTGCTATGTACAAGTTGATTTATGTTCTCCGGAAGTTACTTATTCTGCGCAATCTTTCTGAAAGCAGTCTGCAAGTCTCAATTCGATTATTATTTAAAGTAACATGCATTAGATTGCCTCTGCGATTTATATTAAATTCAGGGTTTTCTGGCTTTAAGCTGCTTGAGCTCCTCCGATGCTTCAGCGTAACAAAACAAATCTCCCTGCAAATTGAACGCGACGTCAGATACAGAGAGTGCACATCCGCTCATCCATCGTACGCTAAATCGTCCAAATCTAGAGATAAATTACCGAGGTGAGGCAAGTTCGAAGATTATTTCTCACATCAAAGTTGACCTCATCATTTATATCGCAACAATTCTGCGTAGTTGTCACAGTATACGGAAGTTTGGCTTTGATAAAAAGCCGAGCGTAAGATCAACTGATGTCGGTTTAATCAAGGAAGATGGTCGTCAAGTGCCGTTACATTAGACAGAAACTTTCGTTAATAATTTATAAGACATCCTGCGTTCCGGATCATCAATCTGATTATTAGCAAACCGCTGCCGGGTTAACGCTCTGATTAATAACGAAATCAATATGCATCTTTCAACATAAAGGGAGTGATTACTAGAAAATGTCCAGTCCTAGTATAATTGCACATTCAAATACGAGCCTGTAGCTTAATATAATTCCCATTATATAATTATTGTAATGCAATATGATTGTTTAGGTCTGAGGATTATGATGCGGGTACGTGATATTAATGATCATAAGAAGTGCGTCTGTTCTCGTTAACCTGGCGTAACTCATACATTGAAAAAATAATACTAATATTCATTCAAAGCCCCAGCTAGTGTTGTACGGGAAGACATTAAATATCAAGGCACCTCACTAGACGGCATTAAAGTCCCATCTTAATGTCAGAGAGCGACAACGCCCGCTGCCTTCCCTGGAAATTTGGTTCTTGTTATGATACCTTCTTGTTAAACAAAACGTATACCTGGGTTTACTTAATAATAGTTTATATTAAGTTTCAATTAAAAGGTAAATATGCCAGGTTTTTATTTGCCTGCTGAATTTAAACATTTATAGATGGGACTTTTCCTGGGCATTTGGAGTTCGAAGTAAAATAAAATCCCGAGTTTCATCGTTGCCTGTATAATTGTAATGCCGCCTCGAATACTGGAATTATTTATCTCTCATGTGGATAATTGTAATGCCGCGACAAATACTGGGATCATTTATCTCTCGTGCCATAACACCAGGAAGCTCGAGCACTCACTTACCCATCCCAGCACGCCAGGTGGCCCCTATGATTGCCCAGTTTAAGGACCATCGAGGTAAAATGGACTGGAATTGATCGTTAATTGTCACACTCGCTCGTTTATTCCAGGCATGACAACCAGAACGGTAATTACAGATATTTGCCGGATGAGACGTGAATGTAAAGAAATGTCTTGGGTTCATAATTAGCTCAGGCACGGCGACTAAATCAGTGAGAAATATTAATGTATAAGCGAACAGGTTTGTAAGAAAAATTTTGGTCAACGGAATCAATTTTGTTAAGTTTGCTCAAGCCTAAGTAAAAAGTGCCATGACGGATTACTGCGTGTTTTTTACAGGGAAAAATACTTATAAACCTTTGAGGTAAGTGAAGGTCAGCATTAATGAGAAGATCCTAATTGCTCTTATTACCCATATGCCTCGATTGCGAGATCCTGGGTTGCCTACAAGTGACGTTCCTTGAATCGCATCCGCCCTGTTGGAGGAGCGGAGGCGTACAGCAGGCGGTGCTTCTGAGAAAGGCAAGTCCAGCGATCGCGTTCAAGAAAACCATGGATATGGCAGATCAGGCATATAATGCAGACAGCAGGATCATGGCGTTTTATCAAATGACTGTTGTTTGAAGTCATAATTTCGAAATAATCTCAAGGGGACTCTGAGCGTGAAAATTTTCAGATTTTATGGTTCACGTACGCGACTGAAGAGCTGGGGTGCACAATTAAGCTTTTCACACTGCGCGTAGCAATTATACGCTTCGATATTTTTCCTGGCTAAACTGAGTCAGGATGACCAACACAAGGGCAAAAATGCATCACAATTAGGACAAAGTCTCATTGCTTCCTCTGAGTGTGTTGTGCATGAGATATTCTGTGAACCGCTGGCCCAGATATATAAATCGATGAAAAACAAAGCGCCAATTCGGTGAAAGGCAAATTAGAACAGCTTGGGCAGCGAACAACAGATCACTCCTGCACTTATGTTCTTGTTGGTTAATCAGTTCTTAGAACTAAATGATAAATGCTCATCAGGAGCCTCGCCAATTCCGGTAAATTAACCGAGTATTCATCCGCATCACAGATCTCCCACGGGCGGTGATAAATGCAATGAGAAAGTTTTAATTTTTGCTTGATTAATCTTCCACTTCAGGCCAATTGGTTATTATTCTAGCTAAAGATTTAAGGAGTAAAACGATATATTAAAATAAAAAAAAGACTGGATTGAAGAAAAGCGGTGATGATATACATATACATTAGTGACATGGGTAATGGTTCTCAGGACTCAGATTGCTAAAATGAGCTCCTTTTGGTAACCTTAATGATGAGGTAAGGTAATTATTTCTCATAAATCCAGTCAAATTGCATCGACTGGAGCAGGTAGTGCCTGCAGCTTCCGCCTGCACCTTCCATTAAAGCTGCCGTCGCCTGTGTAGTCGAGAAGCAGGTAGATCTGCTTATCGTCAGTCAGAAAAAAGGGCAGAGATGCATTTATTAAAATTAAATATCGCTTAATTACGCGCAATGCTGAAGTGAAGGAAATAATTTCAGCTTTTCTTCACCGATAACTTCTCTGCCACTAATTAGAGAGTAGGTAAAATTTTCTAAATGGTGGTTCGTCAAGAAAAAGTTTTTGCGTGTATAAATGCAGATTAATAAAACATTGCATTGAAATATTCAAAAAATGTCTAGGCCAAAATAATCGATGTTAGTCGTGTTTCAAGGCCTCGGCGATATAGTGAATTATGATGATATGGTAAATATAGATACGATGATGATATGATACACCTCCTGATGAATGATGATACAGCGAATTATGTTCGATAAGCATTGTTTTTGTGTCAACTCTGCAATCAACATTTGGCTCGCATGATATTTTTACTGCATGGCTGTTGTTCAGAGTTGAGCAAGGCCATAGCCTACTCTTACCTGTGCTTAAGATTTGTGCCAAATTATTAGGTCGTGGACCGTGTACGATTTATTATGAACCGTGTCCTATCTATTTTCCATGTCTGACCTGTCTCCTCGTCATCACCGTGCCCCAGCTCTGTAACAGGATAAATTTCCTTATAATATAGGAGGTTTTGAGAGTATCTAGGTGTCATTTTTTATCCTACGTGTCATTTCGTCATTTGTTAAGACAAGAGAACCGTTGACGCTCCGAACGAACCACATACGGTTTAACTAACTTGACATTAGAGATTAGGAAATTAACGTAACGTAAAACCCGAGGTGATGAGAGTTTCTGGTTGATCATTGCACAGAATACGTTGTCCGGAATTAAGCTATATATTAAAGAAAAGCATCAAGAACTTAATAGAATAGGACCATCTCCATCCTCCTCCCCTCTTTACTTTAATCACTGCTCGAGTTTATAGATATTTTGACATATTTATACTATAAACCAACTAATTATACATTGATCGCCCTAAGGCACCGAAAGATTATTTGCCTGTAAAAATGTCAGTAACTTTTGTCCCCGATCGTCAGTGGTATTATCTTGACCACACCCGAACATAACTTATTATCTGCATAGAATAATATGTCTTCTATACTAAAACAAACCGTTGACATTTTTTGTGAGTTATAGCGAAATAAAATAAGAAGACATTTTCAGAACCTTAGAAATTTCCTCTCGAAACGGAACGTAGTACCTAACGATTAGGTGTACGTACTGATAGTCGTTATATATACAGAGTTTTTTTGGAACTTGAAATAATCTACAAGCAAGTTATGCAATGAAAAACCACGTCAAATATAGTTAAAACTCTATCGTATTATCTACCCAGACAGTTACTTGATATTTTCACAGTATTTTGTACATTTCATGATGCTGCATATGAAATACTCGAGGCTATGAGAAGATATACGAAGTTAAAATATCTAGAAGCTAATCTCCTCTTGTGTAGCTGATCCATTTTAGTTCATTGTGCTCTGTCATTATGCTGGTCACGATCCTCCCACTATCACAACGCACTATATGGAGAGCCACAGACGTACGATAGGCCTGAAGCTCTTCACGGGAGACCGTCAAAGAGGCCTGTTTTCGCTGAACAAACACGCAAATATTGTGAATAAGGCACGGAAGAATTTATCGAGCTTGGTACGACACCTGCGGCACGCCTCGGTCCAACTTCTCTCTTCGCCTATGCCCAAAAATCGGCATTTGCATGCCCTAGCTCTGGTCAGAAGTTTGCCCTTCCCTGGCACTTCTTGTCGGTCACGCCCGAAGCAAAGAGCAAAACGACCCATTGCGTCGCTGCCCATCTGGGCCTGCCCCAGCTCTGTAACAGGATAAATTTCCTTATAATATAGGAGGTTTTGAGAATATCTAGGTGTCATTTTTTATCCTACGTGTCATTTCGTCATTAGTCAAGACAAGAGAACCGTTGACGCGCCGAACAAACCACTACGCTAGGCAACCAGACATTAGAGATTAGGAAATTAATGTAACGTAAAATCTGAAGGGATGAGAGTTTTTGATGATCATCACAAAGAATACGTTGTCCGGAACTAGGTAAAGGAAAGCATCAAGAACTTAATAGAATAGGGCCATCTCCATCCTCCTCCCCTCTTTACTTTAATCACTGCTCGAGTTTATAGATATTTTGACATATTTATACTATAAACCAACTAATTATACATTGATCGCCCTGATTATTTGCCTGTAAAAGCGTCAGTAACTTTTGTCCCCGATCGTCAGTGGTATTATCTTGACCACACCCGAACATAACTTATTATCTGCATAGAATAATATGTCTTCTATACTAAAACAAACCGTTGACATTTTTTGTGAGTTATAGCGAAATAAAATAAGAAGACATTTTCAGAACCTTAGAAATTTCCTCTCGAAACGGAACGTAGTACTTAACGATTAGGTGTACGTATTGCTAGTCGCTATATACATATATAGAGGTTTTTGGAACTTTAAATAATCTACAAGCAAGTTATGCAATGAAAAACCACGTCAAATATAGTTAAAACTCTATCGTATTATCTACCCAGACAGTTACTTGATATTTTCACAGTATTTTGTACATTTCATGATGCTGCATATGAAATACTCGAGGCTATGAGAAGATATACGAAGTTAAAATATCTAGAAGCTAATCTCCTCTTGTGTAGCTGATCCATTTTAGTTCATTGTGCTCTGTCATTATGCTGGTCACGATCCTCCCACTATCACAACGCACTATATGGAGAGCCACAGACGTACGATAGGCCTGAAGCTCTTCACGGGAGACCGTCAAAGAGGCCTGTTTTCGCTGAACAAACACGCAAATATTGTGAATAAGGCACGGAAGAATTTATCGAGCTTGGTACGACATCTGCGGCACGCCTCGGTCCAACTTCTCTCTTCGCCTATGCCCAAAAATCGGCATTTGCATGCCCTAGCTCTGGTCAGAATTGTTTGCCCTTCCCTGGCACTTCTTGTCGGTCACGCCCGAAGCAAAGAGCAAAACGACCCATTGCGTCGCTGCCCATCTGGGCCTAACTTATTGCCCATATCGGGAGCACATCTTGATGAGGCTAGCCGAACTGTGCCCAAGTGTGGCCATGGGCTCCGAGCCTAGAGAACTTAAGGCACGCGTCTTCTATTGAAATTAGCACAAACCTACGGCGCACTGAATGCTAATAAGAACATCTCACGAGAGATGGTCGGCCATCATCTGGCGCCTTCAACCTCATTTGCCTCTACATGGGCAGAAGTGATCGCATTTTTCCACGAACGTGATATACCTGTTACCGCACTCGTGTGCTTATCACACTCGAGTAAACAAATCAGAATTTCATTATTTCGTTCTTGCAGCCAAGGAGACAAACGATTCCTTCTGCCAAAGCGAGAGTTTTAATTATGATGTTCTCATCCATGCGTTATGATAGTTCAGTAACGTGAAAAAACTAAAACTGAGACGAGAAATTCTGCTTGGGTAACATGATCGGCGGTGCCGAGAATCACAAAGAACTAAGATGGAAAATGTGAAAGCTTTGAAAATAATGTACCTGAAATTTCTAGTTAGCAGAAGCTTTAACTATTAACCACCTTGATAGATTACCCACCAATACGGCCGAAACAGATACATTAGAAATAGATACGTAAGTGTTCGCTATTAGGGGGGGGGGTCGTGAGTTCCCATCAGTCCCTTTGGCGGACTAGAAAGCAAAGTATATGAGGGCAATAGCTAGACTGTCTTGTGTTATATCTTTACTTTGAAAGTAGCGAGGTGGATTAGCAGCTCAGGTATGTCTCGCCTTCACGACCAAGCTGGTCGCTCGTTACAGCTCGTCTCGGCGCGGCTCGCCAAAGCAAGCAAAAACAAACTACATAAAAAGAGACACACGCACCTGAGAATCTCATGAGATTTACGTTCGAGTTTGGAGCCAAATTGCTCGAAACAAATGTATTTACTTCAGAAAATTTTATATTGAACATAGAAGAAATAACGTAATTCCGATGAATAATTTAATACCCAAGAGTCGAATCAAGTAATGTTTGCTTGCAACATTTAATTATGAATAGTGCGCGTGAAATGCTTGTGAGTTTAAATTAGCCATCTGTCTTATGCGACGTTGAGCGATAGGCAACAGAATCTTTGTGACCAGTTTCGAATGGGAAAATATAACATGAAAAAGATTTTGACCTAATACAAAATTATTGTTATTTCCTTCTGAAGATGACAGGCCGCCGTCAAACCGACAGAGCTGCCAAAGTCGTCCCAGAACTACGCTGAGACTTACGAACATCTTTTGTCCTAATGTCAGTACCGGAAAAAAAAAAATATCTTTACAATACGGTATCTCTCCTGTTGAAAATTAGTATAATACTGATTTAATATTATACGAACATTTCTAAGATTATGTTATGATCTACATCCAAATAATTTGAAACTGTTAGCTACGATCACCCGGCTAATTAAGATTTTAATTAAGTTTAGCAGTTGTTAAGTTGGCTATTCAGTGATACATGACAGAGAACAGGCTGGGCAGTGAATAAGTACTGGAAGCCTCCAAAACCAATTATAAAATATATTCAATGATTTTATAACTACTAATGAGCACGTGATCGCACAGGTGTCCGAAGCAGTTTGTCACGGCAGGGCCGAGCGATCGAAAACCAAGTCGCGGCCAATCGTTTCTGTGCCAAGCGAAGCCATGAGTAATACGTACAAAATTTTCGTACAGTGGTTGGTGAATTTCTGACTGTGCAAACTTATCGTAAATAGGACCGTTTTATTTATTCTCTACAGTTAGACTATTTCAAATGGTTCGATCCATTTGATAACTTATAATTAATAATTTGGCATGGTTATGACTCTCAATTTCAAAGCGCAACGCGTGTTTTGTGGGTAATTCGGGATTTTTCAAAGGCATGTAAAGTTTTGTAAATGAAAACGAAGCCATCATTACACTGTAAATTTATACAATGGCTAATATGAAAGTAATTAAAATATTTTGATATCCATTTCATCAAATTACACAAATAATTTGAATACTGACATTACGAAAGTTGCTAATAACTTTCTGGTGAAGTTCATTCTTTATTAAAGGCACATGCAAGACGTGCGTACTGCGGTCGTTAAATTTCCAGCGCAAGACGTGCGTACTGCTGTCGTTAAATTTCCAGCGCAAGACGTGCGTACTGCTGTCGTTAAATTTTATCAGGACTGATTTAATTACAACTGTTAATTTAATTTGCAACTGTTGCAAAATAAATTAAACTTACTGAACGTGAGTAATTTCGCTCAAAATATTAATATAGGAAGCTAAATTCAGACCATTTATAAACGTACTCGCTAAAAAGAGACCGTATTGAACAGCTGAAAAAAAAGTATTCTCTAGCCCATTTACTGGAAAATCAGATAGAAATTTTCCAAAATCAACGTAAGAATTAATTTTCTGTTCTATAAACTTGATGTCACCGGTCAAAATTTGCAAACTATCACATTTCTTCCAGCAATTTTTTTAACATAGTAATTTTGTGAGTCCAAGATCATTTAAACGACGATCAATTTAATACAATCATTATTGTAAATGCAGCTTCAGATCATTTTAGGCCGTGTTTTCCAGGAGCACCTGCAAAAAATAATAGCAAGCGTCTGATTGCTAAGCCCTTTAGCAATCAAATCAATGGCATAAGAAAAAATAACTGGGGCAGCTCAATGTTATCCGTTACAAAGGCCGGTTCTCGAGCCGACAAAAACTGTTGCGTTGAATTTAAATTTTGTTCTCACATCGCACCTGCCGTTCAGGAATTCACGGCGAGCAGGCAGCCCGCGCACCATGTCTAGACCGGATGCGGCAGTCGGCAATCTGAAGTGATTTTCCTCATAATAAATTTCGCTTTAGTTCTTTTACCAAAACTTATTTGAAGTTAGCAGGGGCAAAAAATTAATTATGTTTCCTATACATCATGCACCGCCTCTTTTTACCATAGTTTTACCATACAGGGTATTTATGTTGTGACATTTACAGTTGCGTTTGAACATCGATCGATAATATCAATTCAAGTTTATTTATTTTCAATTCTAATTCTTTATTCAAGTCATGAGAATACGAAGGCTTTAAACAAAAAAATAAAATCCTTAAACTCCTATATGCCGAAATCATTATGGAATGCATTAAGGATTCCAGTTTTTAATTGATAAAAAACCATTAGTCAGCGTAAGGCAGTAAAAAGTTGACTCGGTGTTTTGGGGGCCATATCATTACTGAAGAAATATTTTATATAATAAGTTGAATGCCAAATCCGGAAAACCCAAGTTTTTCTCGGGCGAATGAAACAATTTTGTGATGCCTTAAGGCTAGCACAGAGGCCTAAAGATTTCTCACGGTATCAGTGGGGTTCTGTCCATAAGTTCTGTCAATTTCTCACGGTATCAGTGGAGTTCTGACCCTAAGTTCTGTCCATTTCTCACGGTATCAGCGGAGTTCTGTCCATACGTTCTGCCAATTTCTCACGGTATCAGTGGAGTTCTGTCCATAAGTTCTGTCCATTTCTCACGGTATCAGTGGAGTTCTGTCCATAAGTTCTATCAATTTCTCACGGTATCAGTGGAGTTCTGTCCATAAGTTCTATCAATTTCTCACGGTATCTGTGGAGTTCTGTCCATAAGTCCTGACTATTTCTCACGGTATCAGTGGAGTTCTGTCCATAAGTTCTGACTATTTCTCACGGTATCAGTGGAGTTCTGTCCATAAGTTCTGGCTATTTCTCACGGTATCAGCGGAATTCTGTCCATAAGTTCTGGCTATTTCTCACGGTTTCAGAGGAGTTCTGTCCATAAGTTCTGTCAATTTCTCACGGTATCAGAGGAGTTCTGTCCCTAAGTTCTATAAATTTCTCACGGTATCAGAGGAGTTCTGACCCTAAGTTCTGGCTATTTCTCACGGTATCAGTGGAGTTCTGTCCATAAGTTTTGTCCATTTCTCACGGTATCAGTAGAGTTCTTTCCTAAGTTTTATAAATTTCTCACGGTATCAGTGGAGTTCTGTCCATAAGTTCTGTCCATTTCTCGCCGGTCTCAGTGGATTTCTGCCCATAAGTTCTGTCCATTTCTCACGGTATCACTGGAGTTCTATCCATAAGTTCTGTCCATTTCTCACGGTATCAGTGGAGTTCTATCCCTAAGTTCTGTCCATTTCTCACGGTATCAGCGGATATCTGTCCATGAGCTTCACCTGTTGGGCCTGGTGGCGGCCATCAGGACACGAGGGACGGTTTTAAGTTCTGTCCATTTCTCACGGTATCAGCGGATATCTGTCCATGAGCTTCACCTGTTGGGCCTGGTGGCGGCCATCAGGACACGAGGGACGTTCTCACGGTATCAGCGGATATCTGTCCATGAGCTTCACCTGTTGGGCCTGGTGGCGGCCATCAGGACACGAGGGACGGTTGTGAACAACACATGGCCGCGTCTGTTTACATTGCCTTATCCTAACTTTGTTTGGCCGCAACTTTTGTTTGCTTTTGCGTGGCGAGTGACGCTTGACAGCAGACGCTCTTTTACTGGCAAGCCGAGCACCGGTTTTTGCATTACTTTCACCACTAGAAGGAAACAAAATAAGCGATAAAAAGTACCAAACTTATGGTTTGTATAAATAAAGTGTGGATAATTTATAAAATAATTTGAACGACACAGAAACTTAGGGTAATTTGTCACCCATTGTGGAATGAGATTTGCTCTAACGTGTCGTTACTCGAAGAGGAAATATGAAACGAAAATTGTTTTTAAGGATATTTCGGGTTTTCTACCGGTACATTATGATAAGAAATTTCTTTCAGCGTCACGCATTCCTTCATTACTGACGAAACAAAAAATTTTTTCTCGCGAAGGCTCAGTACTAATTGACAGAGTAGCGAAATGTCTAATTCACTTTATGTAAATAAAGCCCAAGTCGCTTCTTCAAGAAGCTTGAGTAGCGAAATGAGTCAGAAAAATGTTTGCGATGAGCTGTGACCACATCATTAGGTCGCGCCGCAGTCTGGGCAAACCGTCGTGGTTTTTAGAACGCGTAGCTTTAGTTTGCAACATTCAGGACTGCGGTGTGCAAGAGCAGCAGCAAGCCACAGCAATAGCAGCAAGCCACAGCAATAGCAGCGAAACGTGCCACAGTGAGATGTAATAACATTTTAAGAACTGCCACATCCGTTTTATGGAGTACACGTACCTGTTGCTCCACAGTATCACCACACCTGTTGTGGGGAGTACACCTGTATCTCCATTGTACCATCACACCTGTGATGTCCATTACAGTAGCTATTAATAAGTACCTCCCTTGCCAGTAATAACTAATGAAAACATTTTTAATGAGAGGAGCAACAGGTGTAGGAAATTCAACAGCTGTATGATAAATAACTGTGCGACTTTGTCCGTATGTTATTCTTGTATATGTCAAAAATATGTTCCTTCGCATGGTATGAATTCATGCGAGGCTAAGAATACATTGAAAAAGATTGCAAAATTACTTGTAAGCGAATATTCATCAACAGTCAAGCCCTGACAAAGCAATTGATTAACACGTGAACGAAATTCTCGGCTACCATGAGAGCAGCCTGGACAAACCGTCATTGCTCCTTACCATTTCCTGGCAAATTTTTCAATTTTATCAATAATGCTGATTACTAATGATATTTCACATGATCAGATGGAAAGTATAGCCGTTCAGCAAATGAGTAACATGATTGATTAATAATAATATATTTCATTCATTTAAGTGTTAAAAATGAATGAAAATATTATTTGTTATGTGCACTACTCTGAAAGACAACTAGAATTCCCAAATGATAACATTGAACGCTCCTTGAACGCAAAATTAAAATAAACAATTGAGCTTGTGTGGTTGCCAAAGTGTTTGGTATTGAATACATTGGCACTGCATGCTTTTCTGCAATATATTATCAAAAATTCATGAATAGATTATCTTCACTCCCTTATCTGTATTTTAAAAATATCGTAGCACTAATTCTTCGGCTTCTTGCTCGTAAATATAATTCTGAGCACAGATATAATTCTGTTGTACTCACAAGAAACGAGTTTATCAGGGAGTGCATCGAACGTCTAGTCGAAACACATGTGGGGCGTTTGATAAACGCTTCAAGCGTTGTATGTAATAAATAAACGTGTCGGGCGTGGGATGTGATAGATAAATGTGTCGGGCTTTGAACGTGATTGATAAATGTGTCGGGCTTTGAACGTGATAGCAATTGTAAAACAATGCGTGACTGAAGGAACGCTGTCGCACCTGACACCTGAAACTTGACCACGCAGCTGTGCTCTGCCTCAAGTATACCCAGGCTGTTTACCCACCTTAGCTTCCCACTACATGATTTTTGCTAGGGTAGAGAGATGGTCGAGATAATAGGTGGATAAATTTTTAAATAGGTCGAGAGATTAAAAAGTATATACTCGTCTTCTACCACTGCTACCAAATGTATCCATCAACTGTTATTTTTCAATTACAAATTTTACAGTTTTTCTCAATGACTACATTGCATTTTTATAATCGGGAACAGAATTCCTCTTCGGTCAAACTTTGCGATAAAAATTAATTCATTCATAGAAATATATTAGGAATGACTGAGCTCAGACGGCAGTCACACTTTTGTAGTCACATAACAATCATGCTGCATGGAATGACTACTAAAATGTATTTTTCTTATACCCCAAGTCTTAAGGTGTATAGCAAATTTATTATCTCCGGATTAAAAATAAAGTTTTTCACTAACAAAGTTTTCTCACAACAATTGTATTCTCCCCGTGGTTTATCCAGCTCGAAAGTTTTCATAGTTCATGGCATAGGCCTACATTGAAGTGCCTATATGTGCCGTCACATGCCACCAGATGTCGCTGCCTGAGAATGTCGCTGCCCCTATTGCAAAATATAGCGGTTAAATATAGCGGTTTCAGCGTTTATTAGCCCGTAGGCCTGTCGCCGATTCTTGACATCGCAGAACATTAACAGCGTTTTGCGGTCTCGAACTCGCAACTCACTGCTACAATTCTGCTTTTGCTTAATTAACCGCCCGGCCTCCTCGCCGATTCTGATCAGAAACTGGCGCACAGAGCTGGTATCGAACCCGCGCCTCTCTGCGCCAATCTTTGGTACTCTGAACTGTAACCACCAGGCCACCCCAAAGATTTTGGTATGTTTTGATAATCGCCGATATTGCTTTGGCCTTGTAAACACTATCAGCGTATTGTGTAGGATTTCTTTTTGAAAATTAGTTTGAAGTTTGTTAATGATCTTGTCGTATTGAGTGTCTGTATTATTGTTCCAGCTGTGCTGGGTTGCTTTGCTGGAAGGAATGCAGGGCTGGCGACAAATCGGAATCAAATGACGAGAATTATTATCGATTAAAATTTATTCAGTTACTAATCATATCTTGAAAAACTTTGAAGAAAACGTTGTTATTTATTGAATAACACATCAAAGCAAGTGGCGGAGGGGCAGTATTTTCGAAATGAATGTATGTATCTTCGAAATTATTCTATGTATCTTCGAAATTAGTCAGTCGCATGTGACTGGAATCAGCGGTGTAAACATCATAAAACTTGATCGCCTCACAGAATAAATTTACAGAATAACAAAAACATAACATTTATATCATTCTCCCTAAGAAATTAACGACACTGTAATTATGGTTAGAGTGTGTTATGAAATTATTACATCGTCTGTAAGGATGAATAATATTGACCATTAAGATGAAGCAGTCTCCGATAATTGTAAATCCAATCTTCCATCGCCCTGCATCTGAGGTCGGCAAAGTAACAAATTATTTAAAGATCTTGGAAGATCTCACTTACTGCAATATCTAAACAAGTTATTCATGCATAATTGCAATCGTTTACAGTTCGTTCAAAATTTTTCCTTTTTTGTGATCTTCTTACAAGTTTAATGTAAATAAGAAGAATGATTTTAATTTTGGAGATATTTTCTATTAATAGAATCTCAAATGCTAATCATTGCTTCATATCAAATACTAATCATAGCCTTTTTTGGGTGCTGATTTAATGTACACTACTTATTTGCAAGCACATTTGATAACAATTTCTGCACAGCAAAATCAAGCAGATTATTTGCTTAAATCAGAGTAGTATATCCAATCATTTGCATTCAATGATCCGCAATCATTACCTCTCAATAAATCATCCCCGGTTACCAGCAAAAGACTGCGTATCGATGTCCATCTCCAACGTCAAGCATGTTCAATCGATGTCCATCTCCAACGTCAAGCATGTTCAATTGATGTCCATCTCCAACGTCAAGCATGTTCATGAATTTTAAAGCATAATTTTTTACCTCTTACCTGAGTTCCTATTTCATCATTAGCCTTTAATCTTTATCCTAGAGTGTTCATTAATTGTGCAGTAATAATAGCGCAAACTCTCTCGATGCCATTCCGGTTAGTTATATACAGGCCCTTCAAGGATCGCTTGCTTCAAACAGTTTAATTGATCCCTCGGTATAAGGAGCGGCAGGTGCTCGGGATTTATTGGACCCGTGGTATTGCAATCAAAATAAATCTATGGTGTGAAGCCAAGCAAGGGCCATTAGCGAGGTGCTTCATCACTCAACCTTCATCTCATAATACCGTCAAAATGTCCTAACAAATTTATACGACACTTAAATAAAACAGGCTTACCAATAGGCCGTTTGGCTTCAGCATCGCAAGGTGTTGTTTATATCTTCAATGTCCTTGTAGCTACATACGAATATTTGTCATTGCCTCTATTGCCCACGTTTCTTGTTCAGGCTGTGATAGTAAAATAAAAAATTAGTATTGGCATTTCCGCAGTCGTTAGGTGTGCGTTATCAGCACCGGCCGTAAAAAGGATCAATATGAATGCATAGAGGACGATCGTATACGGCTCTTCTGACTTTTAAATTACAAAAACATATTCCGAATTGAATCTAAAGTACCAACGACAGTAATCGTATCAGAGTGTATCGAATTCCTGATAACATAAACTGTGGGCAGTAGACTGACATGCAAACTTATGTTGTTACGAGTATAATTACGATGATTGCTGAATATGCTATATAGTTAGTGAGAGCGAGTGAGCTCATGTTCATTCATTGCAAAATCAAGGCAAAATCCTGGCACGAAAAATGCCAGGTCAATACGTCAGAAGTCAATATTAGCACATAAATTTTATATCCGAAACATGATCCATTCCAACAATGTGGGCTCAAATTAAGAAATGATTACTTCTGAATTGATTTATCAACAGTCATTAGAAAGGCAATAAAATGTTTAGATTAAAATGGGATATACTGTATGATAGGAATTCAATTCTCCAGCCGTGAATTTTTCTGAATGCACCTGGGAAAAGGTAGTAACTCGAGTTCATTGTAGTCCAGCACTGCCTAAGTCGACCAGTCGCAATGAATGGACATTCATTCGACCGTCTTCATTCATCCCCGGAATGGCAGGCTGTAAATTCTTTCTTTTTCGTTACCACACAGGAAATTCTTGCCGTTTTAAGGATCCATCCTCATTTACTCAGCGTGGTTCCTGAGACCTCAGGGTGAGTGAGGGCTACGTACAGGTCCTTTTATCAGCAGCCACTCATTATTTCGTCGCTTTGACAAAGCTTCCAAGTCCTGTCGTACAATGGCATGTGCTCCATACTCTCAAAGATACGTGACGACTAACGTGCCTTTGAATGCTTTCGTACATAGAGGCTTATGTTCATCAACATATTTTTCTAGTAATTCATATTGCAAAGTAGATCTCCAGTCACATAGGTGAAATTTGAATTGAATTTTACCGTATACTTGAGAAACTTGAATTTTACTGTATACTTTCTCACTTGGTCAGTAAGAAAATGTGCGGGCTAGTTTTGGCCTACTGTAGTTCTATAACACATTTAAATTTGCTGTATTAATAGATCGCCGTCGGAACAATGCTCCAATTGTAATGTTATGGAAATGACTGTGGAGATAATGAATCTAAGTTCAAAATATTTAATTCCGTACACTGGTCGAATATTGTTGTTGAAGTTTGAATAACTATAGTAATAACACAAAGACAAAAATTTCAGGCAGGTGTATGCATTTTATTTCAAATCTACATTAAAAAATTTTTGAAAAATGAGTAATTATTACACTGATGATCAGAGCCATGTTTGTGAAAATTTAATGAACGCTACCTAAGCACGAACCTTTATCAACGTTTTTCATTATATTATATGGAATACTTATGCTTTTAACGCAAGAAATATTACTCATACGCTTTATCGATGCAGGTTAATATAATTACTGGTGGAATTTAAACTCAAAATTCTGAACATTGAGAAATTTAAAATTATTAAAATAAAATGCTTAGGCTTCGATTTAAAAAAATTGTAGAAATATGAATTGCAATTATATTCACAAACTTAGATTTTTTTTGATTTCTGAGGATTGGAATATTTCTGAGAATTCATCCTTCTTTCAAACAAAATAATTCGCGCTTGAGTAAAGAAAGTATCACATGAGATCGGTGGCAGAAAATACGATATACAGGAAACACGGAGGCAGGAGTTGAATTTCGCACACAGAGGACGTCTGTGTGGCAAACCTCCGTACGACGTGTAACCTTAGCCCAAATCATTATAGCTATACCCTTAGTTCAGTTACCCTTCTGTTCCTTATACCCAACGCGCCTGAAAACAGCGATGTTCCCATAGACTTGACAGCGTCTGGTACACCCAACATTTCCATTCCGCTGATGGGTATAAAAATGAATGCTGCATGCTTCACCGAATATACTAATCAAACTTATTCGAATAGTGGTATGAATTAAAAAAGTATAAGCTGAATTTAATAACAACGAGCTTCAACAGCTCGATTTACACTCAGTTCATGAAACAGTTCTTAAAAAAATGAGATATTTTGTCCTGATAGCGATGCTCTTCTTGCACTTGTGAAGGTCATCCTGACCCAGTTTTGCCTGGCAAAAAGACATATCAGTTCTAAATTCATAAAGTAGACTATATTTTGACATTATGGCCACTTTAGTTTTCTAAGTGTACAACTCGAGATCGGTCCCAGCCATGGCACGCAGTGTCAGGGAGCGGTCGCTGCTGATAACGTGTCGGCGCTGCTGTCCATTGAAGGCTCTTGTGCAATATATTGCGCAAATTTTCTTGCTTAATAAATGACGTGGTGCACTTGACTTTCATCAGTTTGAATAAATGAAAACTATATGAGATTTTTAAGGAATTTTATTGTTTTTTCAAGTTAAATTTAATTAACTATGTATACTGTATTAACTATATATTCTCTTGTGTTCTCTTGAAAAAAAGTTCTTATATTAATGTTGATTACCGAGATCGTAGTATGACATACCGGCCCATTTTCACCCATTTATAAAACTCACTCTTTTTCGACTATCCTTCCACACTAGTACAAGATATTATGGTCGCTATCGATGGCTGCTATTTTCAGCTATTACGCGTATGTGGCCCATCTTTATTTATGGTTGGCTTGTTGAGTGTGGCCTATTTTCATTTATGGTTATTTTGTGTCGTGTGACCCAATTCTAGGTTCTAGGTGTCGGGAATTTGTGTGTTGTGGCTCACTGCTATTTATGGACAGCTCATGGCACGTATCTTTATGGAAAGGTTATCTCATGGCATGTAGCTTGTTTTTATGGATATCTTGTGGCATGTGGCCCGTTTTGTTTTTATGGATGTCTTGTGGCATGTGGCCCATTTTGCTTTCATGGATATCTTGTGGCATGTAGCCTGTTTTATGGATATATTGTTTCATATGGCCCGTTTTCTTTTTATGGTTATCTTGTGACATGTGGCCCGTTTTTATGGTTATCTTGTGGCATGTGGCCCGTTTTTATGGATATTTTGTGGCATGTGGCCCGATTACCGCGGCACTTGTTTACGTTCAAGCGAGGCTTGACAAGCAGGCGACGCTATGCGTGGTCACGTCGCGTTTATGGACAGCGGCGTTCACGTTAAAACAACAGGTAATTATTGGTGTTGAGTAATTCTTGGCTGACCTTGAATCACAGGGAATTTTTATTGAAAAAAGATAGACTTTTCGGTCCTTTGATGTCACAAATAAAAATTAAAATGAAGAAATTCTAGTAACTCGTTAACTATCATTAATTAATGAAGAGAGAATAATTGTAAGCTTATTTTAATGCTTTTCTTTTGATTGAAAACACGATTATTCGGACGAGGAGCCTTGTTTATGCAAATTACCTAACTATGCTGTTACAGATTGACTCTTGCTGAGTGTCTCTTCTTCTTCTTAATAAATTACTTCTAATTATAGAATATTTTAATTATTAACTCCAATGCTAATTTTCCCACTCGCTTCCTGATTGTTGTATGGTTCACGATATTTCAGTTATTAAGTTAATAATGTAAATTATAACTAAGCCAATCCTTAGAAGTTAATTCACTCAGACATAAATGGGTCATGTTTTGATTGTTTTCCAAATAGTGACAACCTTTTTTCCCCACCACAGAAGCAAAGAATTGACCCAGCACTTATATGTCCATTTACCGGGATAAATTGGGTGCCGGATTACCCACACGAGGGAAAGAAGTACATCAATATTTGGACAATGTTCCACTCATTTCTGTGAGTGAAGCTTTATTTTCACAGCCAACGACGCGTCGGTATTGAGGGACGCCCGGAAGCGACGATGAAGTCACTTCCCATGGCAATCTCGTTCCCAGGCTCAGCGGGCCTGGAATTTATCGATTGAATTCCTGCCACATGCACGACACACTCGGGTGCTGCCACATGGCAGGACGGGTGGCAGGGCATATATAGGATACCACACTCGGGTACTGCCACATGGCAGGACGGGTGGCAGGGCATATAGGATACCCAGCTGCTGATCAGCGTCTGCAGCTGCTGCTGGTCTGTAGGATACCCAGCCGCTGGTCTGAGTCTGCAGCTGCTGCTGGTCTGTATCAAAAAACTCGTTTGTGTCGCCCAACAAATGTTTTCAATAACAAAAAGCTTTTGAGTATACATACACGAAAGGCGTCTGTATGAATGGCAGCGCTCACACAGACGGTCTCGTTATGTGTGTACGGTTTGTACCTCGTTAGCTCTGTGTGAGGCTGTGTTTGAACATTCCATCCATGAAAGCCTTCATGAAAGCTCTGCTATAGAAAATAGTTTGCACAACATGCATGGAAACGAACTAAATTCCTGAAAAATTTGCTATTAAAAGAAACGAAATTTATATTTTCGATACAATTCCTCATGTATATATATTCTAAAATTGAATGCTCTATGTTAAGGAATAAAATCACGAAATGATTTTAAACGTGAATTTAATATGCAAATATTTTGTTGCATCCAAGTTATCTAAGCTGGAATGTAAGAAAAATCTAATGTTTAAAGTTCGAGAAAACTTTGTGTAGAAATGAACGTTTATCATGTAAAGAAATGAACGTTCTGTGTATCATTGTTTAAATCTGAATTGAAATATTAATAAACGCCTCAGATTCAGAAAATTTCTAAATTGAAATATGAAGTAAGGAAGAGAGCAATAAATCTGGAATTTAAAGCAAAAAAACGTCAATAACTTTGTTGTGCGCGAGGCCTGGAATGTTCACAGAACGCAGGTGGGCTACATTCGGGAATCAGGTGCACAACTGGAATGCTGTAATTCCTGCTGGAATGAAGGAGGCGGTACCTGCATTTGCCTTGATTTTGGTGATCAACTGATCTGCGAATACCGTAACCTTATTGTTCATTTCCAGGTACATTTTTCAAGACTCTAGCATTAATCGTATTCCGATTTTTCATCGTATTCTGAGAAGTAACTTAGTTTTATCTCAAGAATATTAATCAGAAGATATTTACTCGAGATTTCGTCAGGTTGTATAGCGTTGGTTTGTAAAGCTGCAGTCTGAGTCATTGAATCTTTGCTTCTCAAAATTGCAACGAAACATTTATGTCAAAAGCGAGAAATTTGAATTTAACATTATTTCAGCATACTTTGCGATAAATTAAACATTTTTGATAGTGCGTCCAAAATATGAGACATATTGATCAGTAGAGTTAGACATTAACGGTTTTAAATGGCACCCAAACATGCTGGCAAAGACGGCCGGCCTTGCAGAAGGAATTTCATCGAGCTCGCCGGAGCGCGCCAGCAGACTGCTAGTTAAATTCCCATGTGATCAGCACATGCCAAGCTTGCTGGGAACGCAAGTGATCGATAACTTTCCCCCCTCATTCCCATGTCTTGGCTGTTCCAACATTCCAAACACAGCCCGGCATTCCAACATTATTGATCCTAGGCGCACAGAAGAAGCTTGCCGCCGTATCGATTGCCACCAGATGTCGTCCACGCTGCATCTGGGCTGGGTTCGCACGGAGCTAACGACGCACGTTTTATGTTCGGGAAATTATTGTCCGCTATCCGTTTTCTATTATTGTTCCCTATCCGTTTTGTATCCGGAAGGAGAAAAGTCTTAGGATACGTGATTCAGCAGGACGCGCAATACATTTAATTTGGGGTTAGAAAGCGTATCTGATTGTGACGCGAGTATGGGTAAGTGATCTGATCTGAATTTCATGATCATAAAAAAACATAAATGCACTTAACGAAGAATGTTGACATTTTTGAGAATACAAGAGGCTATCTTAAAATATCTGGTTATCTTGTGTATTGGTGTTAAAATAGTTTTTTGGGACTTCAATTTGTGACCAATGCGTACAAATTGAAATGCGTAATTGAAAAAAATTGTGAAGCTATATTAAGACAGGGACCAACAAAAACTTTATTATATACGTATGCAGTCTGGCAGTGATAAATTCCAATTTGGGCACATAAAAGGAATGAGGTTTTGAAATTTTGTCATTAGATTAATGTCCAGCCGACTATTCTGTCTAGAAGCCACATCATCGCTGATGCATGAAACTTGATGCATGAAACTGCATGACTGCTCTTAGTCTCCGTCAAGGTTGATGGTACAAAAATTCAAGCAATGAAGCATCGCTATGTCAAACGCAAGCAATGAAGCATCGAAATTCTCCGATTGAACTGATTCACTAGCGCCATCGAAGTAATTTTATCTTAAAAACTCTACTGAATACAAGTTCTGTAGCGACATAAAGTTATATTTAATTTCATCTCCGCAATGAAGGTAAAAAGTTGGCCGCGTTAATAGATTGTCAAGCGGGTTGGAACGATCCCGCATTCTACAGTTGTCGTAAAACGTAAACTGACCGCAACTCAAGCTTTCCAACACGAAAAATTTCGATTCAAATAAGTTTTTATCCAGGTTATCGGCCAATTCATTCCATTTCCTTCATTTGTATCGAAGGGCAACAAGAACATGAAAAATCGTACGTACACATTTTTTTGAGTTGGTCCAAACCTACCATCACGGTAATCACAACTAGGCAATTATGCGAGATATGATTTCATTTAAAATAAATAGTTAAAACAGTTATTTATACATTATGTTGCTTGTTATTACATTCCTTTATGATTGTTAAAAGACCTTGATGCTTCAATTGTTTAAAACGTCCGCTGGGAGGAAGTGACAACATTGAAATGCACGGACAATCGAATAATCTCAGCCTGTTGTTGATTTAGCAATCATATTCTGCTTATTTCCTTTAACAATAGACAGTACGTCATAGATATGAAATACCTAATTAACAATATTATATTGACATTAATGTTAATCTTGTTTGTTGTAGTCGATGCTGCCTTGCCAGTGTTCCCTCTTTGAAAACACGAGGGTGTTATATCTCACCATAGTGAGGGTACGAGTGTACATCACCATTATACGTCACCATAGTGGACTCACTATGGAGCAAATTTATAAACTGTACACGATGTGATGGTTACTTGTCCAGCCCTCATATGAGGGCATCTCGTAAAGTGCTCCATAATGAAGCTGTGTGAGGGTACATGAGGGTAGAGTGAGGGTAACATGAGGGTAGACTGGGAGCTCGCATTCCTTGACTTATGAAGCTCATCAAAGTTTCACACTTGAAAAGAATTTCACGACAGAATTTATTATTTCTTGCATAGTTACTTTTCATAAATTATTTCAATGCAAGGCTGAACATTTGATTTTATCACGTTTACTCAAATTTAAATCGCTTAAATCTTGAATTTATATCTACTGCACCCGTATCTACTTTATTAGAAATTATTTCTTCTTATTTGTCTAATGGGGTTGGCGGTTGAGAAGTTATTTCATCTTTTTTAGTACAAATGAAACAATACTATTTTTACTTCACTATCGTAGTTTTGTAATTGTGTACACTCTTGTAACTTGAGTGCCGTCAGTCAAGCTCGGTACTCACCCAACCACACTGAGAGAAATGAGTGAGACCTTGTCGAAATAACGAAATACTCTTTTCTTTTATTTGTGTAATATACTGACCGAATATGGCAGGATAAAATGACGTAACAGTGCTACGTCTGCTCTATGCTCGTGCTGTTAGTATCAAAGTGGGTCACTCTTTGGAAAATTTAATTTGACATATCTAAATAGTGGGTCACTGTTTGGACACCATGACCCAATTTAGACATATCCAAAAAGTGGGTCACTATTTGGACACCATGATCCAATAATTTTTCCGAGTGCAGGTGTACTCATGATACCGTGACTCACACACAACGCACCGAGAAGGTGTCGTCATGGCCAAATTACGCCGCGTAAAAGCCGATTTTCCCACCGAGATCCCAGCTACTTCTTCCCACAGTGTACTGGAAATATTCAAGTGTTAGGCTACATTATAGCACCTATTCGATACTCGCCAGGCGACTTCCCATGCTATCAGTTTCCTTATAAATTTTTACCTTACACTCTCGTGAATTTGATCTTCGACGTTCGTTTTCCGGTAACATTTAAGCAATTTTTTCAGAAGATCACTACTTAATTCAGGTTTCTTCCTAATATTAATTTAATATAACATTTTTTACACTTGACTCATCATGAGATATTGAAAAATACAATTTTCTTGACAGTTTTTGCATGTGCTTTGGCTATAACTCGGTGGCACTTCTATGTTACTCAGAAATGTGGTTACTTCTAAATTAAATGTTAAGTTTTGGGAACCCAAAATCCGACATGAAAAAAGGAAAATGATGAGAATTATGATTTCAAATAATCGATGATATTTGATGACTCATCTCAATATCTCATGTATTCAAGTCACCCAATCCAATATATAAACGTAACTTGATCACTCAAGAAAGCGAATCGCAAAAAATTAATAATAAGGATAGAAGATGAGCAACACGAGACCTGGGTGACTGCAGAGCAACACGAGACCTGGGTGACTGCAGAGCAACACGAGACCTGGGTGACTGCAGAGCAACACGAGACGTGGGTGACTGCAGAGCAACACGAGACCTGGGTGACTGCAGAGCAACACAAGACCTGGGTGACTGCAGAGCAACACGAGACCTGGGTGACTACAGAAGAATACGAGACCTGGGTGAACTATAGAAAAAGTTAACTACGTTCATTTGTGTGCTCGTACTCTGTGTGAGAAAGCGTGTCACTATTTAGACAAAATGTCCCATTTATTTCACTGAGCGCACATTCAAGAATATTCTCCCTGGACGCCGGCGTCTTACAAGGAGCTCAGTATCGGAAGTCGTTCATCGCCAGCGCCCCAGTGTGGGATTTTTCTCACGTAATCGAGGGACAAATCCGAGCGTGAGGAAATCACGCTGCCTGCCTCTTCCTGTCCCCTTTATCCCCACCCTGCCTTCTGTCCCCCCATGCAAACTTTCCCACGCTCCCTGCGGGCCATGGGGCTGGGATTATGACAGGTGGAGCGAAAAGTTCCTTCACATTTCAATTCAGTTTTTGAATGAAGGAATACATGAGGGGGGCAGGTGCAGTGGTGCATTGGCTCCTGTTTGAACATTATACGTATTACGGACGTTAAAAAACTATACACAGCAGAGCCTTTCCTGTAAACGATCTTAAAATAACACGTTGCGCTTGAAGATTGATATTCGGAGACGTAAAGTTGAAGCAGCAGCTATACATTTTCTGGCCGGTTTTCCTTCTTAGATTTCCCCACTATAATTAACACTGCAGCAACTTATGCACAGAGTGCAGAACTTGAACGTTCATACCTGCACAAAATTTCTCTGGCGTGTCCTTATTCGGAGAAATGAATTTTCCAGGACAAAGTACTAGCTTTTCTCTGCATAAAATCACACCAACTTGTTAACTTATGAGTTGACAACAAGCTTAGTTTAATGAGTGATAATCTTGTAGCTTTTATAGTTCATAGGTGCGTTTTTGTTAGCCACGTAATTTAGTGATAGCTCGAATTCCCCGATGAGCCTTTAGCTTTCCTGGATAAAACAACGGTTCTAATGATGAGCATTGTACCCGAATTGATCTAGCAGGTCAATATTTACGGTTGATGTTAATATTCAGGATTGGAATAAATATCTAGGGTTGGAGTTGATGATTAGGGTTGGAGTCAATATTTTGGGTTATATGGAGTCTATGATTAGGGTTGGAATCAATATTTAGGGTTGGGGTTGATGATTATGGTTCGATTAAGTTGCAGACTGACTGTGCAGCTTGTGGGTTTGTGATCACGTCTACAGACGGCAGGTGCAGACCGGTGTGCCAGACTACCGTTGGAATGCGTGGGAATGCTCAGGAATTCACGAAACAAAGGGAGGAAACTTCCCCGAAACTCAACCTTTGTTGTGGTGCGCTATGGGGATGTGGGGGAGAGGGGAACCTCTTTTTATATGGACCATTGGGGGAGTTCACGGTAGGTACGAGTTGGCGGGCATTGTGTTGGTACAGAATTGACTATTGGCCGATGGGTTTAGCAAACGGTGATGCTTCTCGAAGGACTATATATGGCATTCACCATTCAAAGTTTAAATAATAAAGAACAATTGTATAGACGTGGTCATCGTATTTGTGGTGGCCACGATAATAGGAGAATATCGAACATGCGGTCCATGACCGCGACATAAGGATACTCAGGACCAATTTTAAGCTCTATTGCTGTCACTTACGTACAAATCCTGTCAATGCTTACAGGGAAATCTTGAAACTTGCGAACAAATTCAATCAGTGCTAAAAAAATCAGCCATTATTTATGCGAAATCCCGACAGAAACTACGCAAAATCCTGTCATCGCTTTTTGTTAAATCTTGCTTTCACATACATATACGCACAAATCCTGCCTGCCTTATATATACAAATCCTTCACTTGTATCCCTAATTGCGCATGAATCCCAGCATACCTTAAAATCCCGCAAAGTTCCTGACTCCACTTGCACACTAGTCCTACAATCATTTACACACAAATACCACCTTTACTAGCGTTCAAATAATGCATATAATGCAATAATGCATTTAATAATAATAATGCATTTTTATTATTCGTGCACAATCCCGGTGCCCTTAAATTCTCCATTCTCGTCATCAGTGTCGCAGGTACATATCCTGTGATCACTTTCGTGCGCATAATCACGTAAGCTCAAACGCAGCAGTTATATCCTGCTATCACTCAAGCAAAATTATGCTTTGAAGTACGCATAATCTGTTATCATGCGCAATGTCATCACGCGCGTACGCATAAGCACGTAATCGTAGATTGCTCACGCCGTATTTACGCAATAATTATAGTATCCTATGTCCATCGCAATGCACGAAGTTCTTTAAATTGTAAGACATTCGAAAGGAATGAAAGTCTACGTATCGTCCATCTATCGTAGCATTCAATATTATATTCTAGACACTGTCATACTTTGCTTTCGTTTAAAGGTTTACCCGGAATACCGAAGCTAAAAAAACAACTAATAATTATAACTTTCGTTGGGGTAAGACATTTGGGGTAAGACAGTTGGTGTAAGACAGTTGGGGTAAGACATTTGGGGTAAGACAGTTGGGGTAAGACAGTTGGGGTAAGGCAGTTGGGGTAAGACAGTTGGGGTAAGACAGTTGGGGTAAGGCAGTTGGGGTAAGACAGTTGGGGTAAGACAGTTGGGGTAAGACAGTTGGGGTAGGACAGTTGGGGTAAGACAGTTGGGGTAAGACAGTTGGGGTAAGACAGTTGGGGGTAAGACAGTTGGGTAAGACAGTTGGGGTAAGACAGTTGGGGTAAGATAGTTGGTAAGACAGTTGGGGTAAGACAGTTGGGTAAGACAGTTGGGTAAGACAGTTGGGGTAAGACAGTTGGGTAAGACAGTATAGTGAGCATTATCACCAATAGAACTTTAGGGTGGCATTAATTAATGAAAAACTATTTAACAATATAATTTGCTTGCATAATTTCCTCAAAAATAATACCTGATTTTCTTCAAAAATTTATTAATAAATCAATGCTGACTCCATTCATTATGAAGGAAAATACATACATTTTACATAACGTAACCCAAGTCGCGTATGAAGGGCGAGCGGATGCATGTGCACTAGAGCAGCGTAGATGCAGCAGCAGCTGCGGCAGCTGAATAGGATTATCTATGCAGCTGTTTCCGCTGAACAACTGCAGATCTGTACACGCTCTAGCAGGTGTTACACTTCTCATCTAGCCAAAAATGACGTAATAATGATAATTAATATATGAACGCGCGAGTTATTCATAGAAGTGATTTACAAGAGGAGTCTCCAACCTTGATGAGAAGTAAGGTCCTGTGGGAATTGTACGGAATATTAGTGACTTTAAAATATATTGTTATATAAATAAAAAAAAATATTGTATTATTGTATTGGTTTCGAAACTAGTGTATATTGAGCGAGGCTATAATTTTTTATAAGTTTACGTGATGGTTTCTTGTCGGTTATATTGTTTCCCAACCTATTTCCCCTTATATACGTATAGACATGATAATAATTAAGAATGATTTAATAATAATTTGGTTTATAATTGAATGCTGATAATTCACTCATTCGGTAAACGATTCATTCTGATTATTTTTTTCGTTAGAATTTCTACAAAAAACAACACTTAGAAAAATGGATGTCACTTTTTGCAAATAGTGCTACACTTTCTGCACGTATCACTGATACGCTCTTTTTCTGGGTCAAAAGGTTTCACGATGGACCAAAACAGCGATAAAATTGAATCATTATTTAGATAAGTCTCCGTAATTTATTTGAGTGCATGTTGCGCGAAAATGGCGTTGGCCGCAACAGGATAGCCAGGTGGCCACGGCCCACCGCCGCCCCACGGCCGGCATGCGGCCGGCATCTGCAGCGCGGCCGTGAGTGCAAATTCCAGACGTCCAGATGGTCAAATTCCCAGTGCCTGGGCGACAATTCCCGGTGGGAATATTCCCACCATGCGTTGCTGGGGGCCTGGAATGGAACGAGGCGGCGGCTGGACGAGCCAGCAATGCTGCATTATTCATCAGCTGGACTTGATGTATGAAATGAAATTGCATGTAAAAAAGAAGTCAGAAGGAGCAACGTAAATAAATAATAATAAAATAAATTAAGAAATAAAACATATAATAATAAAATAAATTAAGAATATGAAAGTTTCTTCGCGCTCTCATGCTGCGAATGAAATAAAATTATTTTTTCGGAACTTGACATTTATTTGCGAATTTTCTGAAGAAAAATTTAATGAAAAACTAGTTTTAAACTATTTTTTATATCGTCAAGAAATAACCGAAAACTTAAATAGCATTTTCATCAAAATTTAAAGCTCATATTTTTAAAAATTTTGCAACTTTTTTTCTAATTCTCTGAAATTATTCACCGAACGGAGAGTGATTGTCTTAGGATGAAACGACGTTGTATTTATTTTGCAATAATCTGGACAGAGAGACTCTAATTTAGTGACAATGTTGTAATATCCTAAAATTATATACGTCAAGCACAATATGCTTTACGTCTGTAGTAACTTTGAGGCAAGGAAGACTTGTGAATCGTCAACATTTAGGAATTAATCAACCAACTCTACGACTTATGAACCACTAACCGCTGTGAACCAATGTATTAACCGCGCAGGTTGTGAACCACTCACATTTATTAACCCATCCACCAACAGTCCAGCTCCTAAAAAGTTAACCTTTAAAAGTTAACCTTTATTCGAACCAATACCAGCTGTGAACCATTAAAATCAATACCGGCTGTGAACCATTAAAAACAATACCAACTGTGAAAAATAAGAACCAACCAAAGCAATGAACCAAATGAACCACCAGCACATGCAGTTGTTACTCAGTATCAGTTGTGTCGAGTTTGACAATACTTTGAATGACCATAAATTATATGATCATCGTAAGTCTTAGTAACACGATGAGAAGTCTCTCTTATAAATACCTGAATGGAGACGCTGTGTTACGATATCGACATTAGTCTTGAGTATCCGATTTAAAGTATTAAAGGTAATTTTAAATAGTCATTAGAGTCATTTAGAAGAAACGTCGAACGTTCGTTTAGTTCAAATACCGCTAACGGCTGAACACGATTGTAGGCGACTGAATACGATTGCATATGATTGTACACGATTGTCGACGACTGAACACGATCGCCGATGATTTAACACGATTGTAGCACCATGATTATACTTACCATATAATCATCAGCTAATTAAAATGCTAATCCTACCAGAATCTCGAAATTATCATAGATATGTTATCGATGTCTGAAGACACTGTGATATAATAAAGTTCAATTCTCATTATTTATCGTTAAGTGCTGTTAAGTTCCAATGATGCCAGACTTCTTGATTTTCGTCCTCGAACGTTTTTAAATTTACGTGTGACTAACAGAAGCAATGGGCTATGACATAACATGGGCGGGGCGTGAGGGCCGGGCCTGCCTATAAATACAGGCTCTAGATCAGCTGTCGTCATTACCTACGCGTCCGCAAGCGAGTGAACACGCCAGTCTAGCCGCTGTGACTCTGACAATTCAATCACTTGTGAACCGTTGTGACTCCATCAGTGACATTCTGAAACTTATTGCTAATCTTTCTTTGTCTGAAGAGCATTCTGTCAAACTTTGTAACAGTATTGAATCGTTCAGAAATATTTTCTTGCTCTATTTGAACTTGTTGGAAAATACTCCGGAAGAAAACTCTAGCAAAATTTGTCCGCAGTGAGAAAACATTTGTCGACCGTACACGCGTTTCAGTGAAGTGTTTTGTAAACACATCAGATTATTGTGCTTAATATTTGTGTTGTATAATTGATATCAAGATGCGAGTTCAGCGCAGCACCTCCCCCCTACAGAGCAGCAACCTGGCCCCGGACGCCAGCAGCAAGGTGCTCAAGAACAGCAACCGTGGCTCGGAGTGTCCTCAAATCCTCATGTATTTAGAGCGTCTACAGCGCCTGGTGCCCACATGTCCTAAGGACCGACCAGTCAATAAGCTCGAGCTCATACAGTGCGTTATTGACTACATTTACGACCTGGAACATGTGCTCTCTTCCTCTGATTCTGAAAGCGACGACAGCATGGACAGCACGTGAATGAATCTTCGTCATTCATCGCGTGTGGTGTGAATGAATCTCATTCATAATCATCGCGTAAGAAGACCTGTACAAATTAGGAAGATGTGAAGAATATTGTTGTTGTGAATGGCTGAATAAGTGTGAACTTGTGATCTTATCTCACCAGTTTATTCGATGTATAAATGTAAACAGTCGTCCGTCAGAAAAGTTATTTGTTATTTAAGAGATTTTTTATGCTTGTAGTTAGCGGCACTGGAGATTCGACGCACGGCCAAAGGCGCGATACTCAAAAGTAATTACGATGTCGTAAATACATGAAAAAAATCATGAATCAGGTTTGAAAAATTGTCTGTCAAGTGCAAACTTAAAAGTTGGAGTTACAGACGTCGTCGAACTTACGATCTCCGTAAGAATATTTGAGTATACAAACGCGAAGCTAAGGCCAGTGAACCCACCACAAGCTGCACGCCAAAGATGCCAGTCTTATTACTGAGTTGGAGTTTTGTCCCTGAAACTTCGAATTATTTACCCTGAAGCTCTTCTCGCCAAGATTATTAGTATAATTTTTGCCTGAGAAACGAGCAAGAAACGAAAAATTTACGGAAAAAATAGAGAATGATTGTGAGGAATGGAACAATAAAATTTCTGACAAGTCTAGAGAATTGAAGAAGAAACAAAGAAGACTCCCAAAAATTATTCTG
Source organism: Hyalella azteca (assembly GCF_000764305.2). Classification (NCBI taxonomy): domain Eukaryota; kingdom Metazoa; phylum Arthropoda; class Malacostraca; order Amphipoda; family Hyalellidae; genus Hyalella; species Hyalella azteca. The sequence continues at coordinate 122,409 of NW_025936119.1, read as the reverse complement.
CCTTGTGATCAGTATATCAGCCGGAAGCTATAAGGTGAAAAAATTTTTTGTACAACGAAATGAAGTAAATCTGCATTTAACTTCTACAGAAAGAAACTATTTGAGGTGAGTTTAATATTCGGATTTCATGTCTGGAATCTCTTATTTTATTTCAAATTTACTGACTAAATAGCTTGGTATTCGAAAAATTTGCTCGGTTTTCATAAAGAATATAGTATGTGCCTTGGATGTCACATATTAACGCCTGCCTAGGAATTATGTGAAATTTTAAACTTATTTTTTCTAACAAAGATATTCTTTTCTGTTTGCAGGAGCTGAGCGCCACCTTTCATTTGGCTCAAAGAAATTCGTTTTTCAGAAGAAAAATAAAACTCTACGGAATAAGAACGCCTGGCAACGAAAAATTCTCTTTAGACGCCGGATGTTTCCTCAAAATCTGCGGACAGTCTACACTTTTACGGATTTCCAACATCATTGTACTATCTCATCACTAAAATATTATTGTGCTATCAATATCATTGTACACTCTCGTATAGATTTGCTGACGTTCGATTTGTTATGTTATAATTTTACTCTTATATACACAAAAAACATAATGTTAAGCCTCTAATTACATAAACAATCATCGATGACGTACAAAAATGCACGTTTTGTCTCGCTTTTTCATATCCACAAAATCTGCACAACAATTAAAACTTGGGCATTACTTGAATTAATCAAAAATTATTTATTGCTCCAAATTCTTCTGATGGCGAGTTGCCGTAACAATATAATTAGACAAATTAGAAGCTGTCACAATTATTTTTAATCCTTCGTACTTAAAATAAGATTCTCATTGATGTGTTGAATTGTGATCTTATGAATGTGTTGAATTCTGATCAACGTTTTCGTGTTGACGTCATGACTCATGTTGGGAAGCAGTCTCTACACTCAGTAGAATGAGTGGGTCAAATTGTCCAAATCGTGTCACACTTTAGTGCCTTCAGCACGAGCAGAGAGCAAACGTAGCACTGATACGATATTTTGCCAGGAAAACTGGGTCAGGATGACCCAGAATGCATTATCCCAGAGGGTAAAGAATGCATCCTAATTCGGATGAAGTCTCACTCATTTGGATGAGTGTAGAGAAGTAATTAACATGAAACGAAATTGTAATACTCGATTCTTAGCAAAATAGTTAATTGGAAATTGAATTTGTAAACAATTAGTGGCAGTGATTCCACCTAGGATATAAATAATTAATACCATATTACAAATAACATTTACATTATCGTAATCAAAAATTTGCCAAGTATAATACGAGACTGACAGTTGAAATAAAGCTTCGTTTTCACTGATGGTCTTATTAAAACGTATTTTAGAAGTAAAGCTTTAGGTTTCTTCTGAAAACTTTGCTGTGGCTGCGTCCATGTGGATTTGGAAGCCAATTTGTCTTATAATTTTTCACAATAAAATAAAATCGACAAAAGAACCTGGCATAAATTAACGCTTTTTGTGGATATTTAGTTATGTCTATACCGGCATTATGTGTGCTATTTCTTTGTATTCTTGATGGAAATTTCTATGGATTTATACAAAATGTTTATTTTTACATAAAACGTCGAATAAAAAAGTGTTTTATCATCTCCTCACTTATTTATTTTAATGCCCTCAGTGTCACCGACATTTCAATATGGACAGTCCTCTTGAAATTCAGATTTTGCCGTTACATGCGAATTTTTTTTTATCTTGGACTTTTATTTAGACTGAGCCGCATACGAAAAAAAGTATAAAACTTTCATGACTTCAACGACCCGAAAAATACTCAGTAGCTCAACGATTCACAGAAAATCTACGGATACAGAAACAAACATTTCAGTAAGTATTTGTTCACGGTATAAAAACATTGGTGGAACGAAACAAAAGTACAAATGAAATATGTGGTTCTGAAATTCCAATTCAGAGATCCAGAAATGGATTAGTTAGAGGCGTCGATTGTCGCGAAATTTTTCTCGAATGGACCAAGGGTTGCGGTCTCGGATAAGTCATCGGTGTATTGCGAAGATTTTAATGATTTGTAAATTAAAATATCCATAAACAGGATAGGAAATTGCGTTATTATTATAGATATTTTTCGTTCGAGATATGATAACGTCATTAAAATTTTTTTTAGGTATAATTTTTCGAAAGGATATTCCTTCCTTAGATTAAAAATAATCTAGCGGTAAACAATCATTGTTAAAACGTCGAGTTTCGTAAAGTATAAGGTTGGTTCGTCACATTTTCGAAGAACTTTCGCTACAGTTTACAACACAAAAATTTCTAATTCAGCCATAATATTCGAACATCCTCTCCATGAGACCGATGATCTAGTAATGGCGTAGAGACGTAAGCAATTTGCAGAAAAAGTTTCGTTGCGACAAAATTTACGATCCTGAATAACGCTCGTGTCATTCCTCTACCTCAAACAAGCTTTAATCAAAGTGTTGAATCTATTCATTTAGCCTGCCGTTGACTCAGCGAGCATCTGTTTTATTTTAAATCAAGTGGAGCAAAGTCAACAAATCTTCGTTATTTTCCCGGGTCTGGGAAACGGGTAAGGAAAAAAGTGACATCTTGCACGTTCCGGCACGATGCCGGCGTCGTGCACGTGTGCGTCATCGCCGTGAAAATAAAAACAAACGAATTATTACATTCACAAAAAATTAAATGATATGAATCTGATGGCGGGTAAACGGAAGGGAATGTGTAAGGACACGTGGCTTTGGTGTGATTTTAGGTCAAAGGTAAATTGATAATGTTGCTAAAGAATATATATTTTTTATTTTAAAACAGATATGTAAATTCTAAAGTGAAGCAGTAATCCATCAAGTTTTACAGCATTAAAAATATTTGTATTGATTATAATTCTGGTCTCATTGTTTGAGGTTCAATTTTGATACATTGCAAAAACAAAACTTAAATAGCGTGAATGATTTAAAGACTTCTAGAACGAACCTTGAGTTCAACAGAAGCAAACCTCATTTCTTCAAACGAGCTTTGAAAAAGTCTTAGCTTTATCAAAGACACCTGACCATCCGTCCAGAAGACAGATGACAGAATTGAGTGACTGACGGACAGACAGGCGACAGGTTGCAGTGGCGCCTGTCGCAAAAACAGGCGACGAGCTTATCTTTTACGAGCGACAAATGCAGGCGACAGGCGTCGTCACGCCTGCCGTCCTGAGAACAATTAGCTACTGTGAGGCTCGATACCGCAACTCACGGTACAGTCGTTCATTTATATGCTAAGGATTATTATATAACTTTAATGTCAGGTACGTGTTGGTAGCGGCCTTAGGGAACTACTTCACAAGTGAGCTTTGGTAATAGAGAGCCTATAATTTTGGGCGTATTTCATAGTGAATTATTTAGAAAATTCCTCAAAATTCATCTAAAATGGATGAAATTTTATAAAAATTCACGATTTCAATGAAATTTTAATTATGGTAATGACAGAATAGACCGAGCCTTTAAAACGAATCCACTCAAGTCCTAAATTTGTTTAACTCAGTGATAACTAGATAATAATTTGGTTCAATCCTCGTTAAACAGCCTTTAGATTGGAGCAGCGAATCGTGGGTTCGAGCCTCGGTAAGCTGCAATATTGCTTGTTGTTGACTTTGGCCTTATAAGACTTTGGCACGTCCAGCGAGGTCGTATGTTGACATATTATTTGATTATGACAATTTAAATTAGAGCTGCAAATCTCATCTAACTTGAGAGCTGCTAATCTTTACTTATATAACACATACAAATATATGTCAAATAAAAGATCACGATGAGTTAAATTGTCTTACAGAGGTTTGAGAGAATATCTGTCTAAGTTAAGTTAACCTTTGAAAAGATATTATCTCATATTATTTTAAACCTAAGCGTATTCCTTGGGTTCTTTAATATTTTTATTTTTAATAAAGATATATTCCTCAAGAGCTTTCGTTGGGAAGTCATTCGGATATTGAGCTTCAATATAAATACAGATCAACTAACTACAGAATTGTTCACGCTATGTTGCTGTGCTGCACTGTCGTGTATACCAATAATATTTTACGAATGAATGTTTTTTGATATTGTTATTATTTTTTGAATTATTCTATTCATATTATATATTATTATTCTTAAGCTTGCTGAATGGAGGTTTGCTGGGTATAAAACAAAGGGCTACTGTTTTACCGCTCGCTGCCGACACATTTTGCTGCCAACAATTACTGACACTTTATCGCAAGCAATTACCTTCACATTCTTTCCAGTCATTATATAACTGACTCAATTTACCACTTTTAATTACCGACACACTTTAATAACAATCACAGACACACTTTACAATAAGAAGTTAAGGACACACTCTACTACAGACAATCTTGTATGAACTGGGGATTAAAATAACAGATTTGAATTTTGAATAAGTTATGGGTTTACCCCGTTTGAATAAGTTATGGGTTTCAATTAGATAATTAAGTAACGACTTAATTAGGTTTCATGTTCGTAAATATGGCTGAAAATATGTCTTTTAGAACAATGTTTTATGGGGTTCACTCAATCTCAATGTATTGTTACCTTGAATTATCAATGTGTTCATGATACGATAAACGTGTTCATATATAATTCCTTAAGGAGGAATTTATTTAATAAAAGTACTTCTCACTTTAGGCGCGCGGTATCCGTGGCAACAATGATATTCTCGCTCTCCTACATTGCTACTGTATAATTACACCAGATCCTGTTACCAATAAAGTGTCGGATGAGCAATGCGATTCTTGGTGCAATTATTGACACATAAAAAGTCTTATCCCAATATAAGATATTGCGCATCTCGTCTTGTCTGTGAGAATTAATGACAAGATGTTCGAGTATGAAATAGAAATGCTATAACAACTGTCTCATAAAATAAATTAAAATTTTGCTACGATTATAAATATTTTTTAAAAGAATTAAACGACTTTCACGCAGTAAAGCTAAAATTTTGTAATCGAGATACAGGCATTAATAGATTAAATAATCTGACGAACGACTGTCAAATGACATAAATAAATGTGTCCTGCGGGTAAATAGTATTGCAGGTTACTGACGCAGTATTGCAGGATACTGACTCAGTATTGCAGGATACTGACGCAGTATTGCAGGATACTGACGCAGTATTGCAGGATACTGACTGAGTATTGCAGGATACTGACGCAGTATTGTAGGATACTGACGCAACCACACCGTGTGTCGCGTCGTGTAGAAGTAACATAACAAAACCCTGCCTTGAACTTCTGTCCCTCGCCATCCATTGAAATGTTACGTTAGTTCAATAATGGCCATAAATTATATATTTTAAAGCACGCTATATTTTCTATATTGTGATAGTATATTCATGATTTTTTCATGTACTTTGCAAAACCCCACCACGAGACATCGCTCCCTCGCTATCCATTAAAGCTCAATCAGAAGCAACGCTGGTCAGAGCTCATCGTCCATATGGAGCACCGTCATGTCGTCCATTTGATGAGTCCCCTGCCATATGGAGAGGACTATATAGCTATATATGGGGGACAAATTATAGCCATGGCTATATATATTCCCCCGCCACATAGTGGGGATATATATAGCCATACAATCCCCCGCCACATGGAGGGGATATATATATAGCTATACAATCCCCCGCCACATGGAGGGGATATATATATATAGCCATACCATCCCCCGCCACATGGAGGGGATATATATAGCCATACAATCCCCCGCCACATGGAGGGGATATATATAGCCATACAATCCCCCGCCACATGGAGGGGATATATATAGCCATACAATCCCCCGCCACATGGAGGGGATATATATAGCCATACAATCCCCCGCCACATGGAGGGGATATATATAGCCATACAATCCCCCGCCACATGGAGGGGATATATATAGCCATACAATCCCCCGCCACATGGAGGGGATATATA